>NW_020230159.1:0-156019 GCF_003227715.2 Harpegnathos saltator | reverse complement strand
CATATATAAGTATATATTTATTAATTAACTTTGCTAAAAGTAGATTACCTGAAGTTTATTGACAAATACTTATATTTGTTTAATCTTTGGAATTTAATAAATATAAAATGGTAAATCAACATAATATCTTATTTGTGTGTATGTAATTTATCAGAAATATTTTTATATTGATTTACAGAATGATTCAGAATTGTTTGGTCGAACAATAAGGGTGAATATTGCTAAGCCTCAAAAGATAAAAGAAGGTTCATCAAAAACCAGTTTGGGCCAGATGATGCTTGGTTACAAGAACATGCAGGTGAAACTTTGAAAAATGATGATAATACAAAGACAAATGATGTTACACAGACTCAGAAGAAAACAAACAGAATCCGCAAGTTTATTTCGACATAAGTATAGGGAAGCAAGAAGTAGGTAGAATTATCATGATGTTACGAGCAGACATTGTGCCAAAAACTGCAGAGAATTTTCGGGCTCTATGCACACATGAGAAAGGATACGGATATCAGGGTAGCACCTTTCACAGAATTATTCCAGATTTTGTATCCTTCTTCATACATACACATATACACACAATATTATTGAATCTGTCAATCATCTTTATCTTTACCTTTATCTTTCCTTTACCTTTAAGATTACCTTTAAGACTTACCTTTAAGACATGATCTCGCCATGGTACTCTTGATTGATAGCATCAGAAGCAAGAAAATATATGCTCAAAGTTTTTGCATACCTTTTTCTGATAGAAATATATTTATTATCGAAAGAATACTTCAAGTTTCAAGACATACTTGTGCATATACTTACATAGATATATATGTAAGTATGTCATTCATTAACATATTTATATAAATATAAAATGCTTCTCCCTTGAAAGTCAATCAAACAGTCGTAAAATGACTATAATGAATATAACATGAAATTGGTCATATGAAATGATTAGCATATACAGGGTGGGGGGTTATAAGTTTACAACCCGAAGTGTGAAGGTAGATTGGGTTAAGACAAACATAAAGTCCTATACCGTTTTGCGAGATTCGCAATAATTATCGAGTTATTAATGACAGAAATATGAGGAGTGGGAGCGCGCCGGCATAGATAATTGGAGAAGCATTGCAGCTACTTAGGCCGCAGCGCGGTCCAGTCGATCCAGCAACTGTTGCCGGTGCAAGGCAAGGGGAAAGACAATACGCCGCTATTCGTTGTTTTATCTCGTCGGACCTACGTCTCGCCGCACGCCGCCAACAGTTGCTTAGTTGGTGGGCCGCGCTGTAGCCTGAGTAGCTGCAACGCTTCTCCAATCATCTATGTCGGAGCGCTCCCATTCCTCAGATTTCTGTCATTAATAATTCGATAATTATTGCGAATCTCGTAAAACGGTATAGGACTTTTGTTTATCTTAACCCAATCTACCCTCACACTTCGGGTTGTAAACTTATAACCCCTCACCCTGTATATGTTCTAGCGGCCCCTAAAAATATTCTTTCATATAAACATCCTTTTATCTGGAAATGACACGTGAAAATTTTCAGTGTGTCATTTCTTGCTTCTGACTCACTATCCAATATGACTATAGCGAATATTCAGGAATTATTTCTTTAATTAAAAAGCTTTTTATTAACAAAGAAACACACGCACATGGAAGTGTCTTCTTTCGATTTTGATGAATTTCAAGTATATTATAATTTAGACCAAAACAAAGAATACGTACTTTTTTATACGTGCCGAATTGGTTTTGTAGGAGGTGAAGTATTCCTTCGGAAAAAATCAGTATCTTTTTCGAAACATGCATCGTCAAAAGCGCATAAGAGATAGATACAAACTTTAAAAAACGTTTCAAGATTCTTAATAATAAACCACATCGTAATTAGAACTGTCATGTGAGATATAAAGTGCAAGAAATTATATTGTCAGAGTCACGTTTACGCAACTCAAATCATGAATAGGCATAATGTGGAAGTATACATACTATATATAAATAGTAATATAAGAATTTCTTGGGAGAGAACTATGAAAAATTTCGAAAAGATGTTACGTGTACATATCGAGCAAAGTAGATGACTATGGATAGCGTTACAGATATAAAGAGATATTTTCACCCTATTTTTCAAAAAGTTCACATGTCTGAAAATGACATTATACAGGGTGTTTGATAGCTGATCATGCAGACGAAAGTTGGAGATCGATTGGGTGTAGCCGAGAAGAAAAGTCATGTACTATAATATCAAATTGGCAATAGTTACCGAGTTATGAATTAAAACATGTGAGCCAACGGGTGCGTAGAGAGCGGAGGGCGGCCGCAGTAAGCACGTAGACATTTGATACAGGCGGAGTCAGCGAGTGGCGATAGGCGAGCGTGCGCGGCGAGGGGCAACGTAAACAAGAGGCGAACGCGCGCGACGAGGAGTGAGCGAGCGCGAACGACGAGGAGCGAGCGAGCGCAAGCGACAAGAGGCGAGCGAGTGCGACGAAGAGCGAGCGAGCGCGAACGACAAGGAGCGAGTGAGCTATAAGGAAAAAGCTATAAAGAAAAAGCTCGCTCGCTCGCTCCTCGTCGCGCGCGATCGCCTCTTGTCGCTTACGTTGCCCCTCGCCGCGCGCGCTTGCCTACACCGCAACTCGCTGACTCCGCCTGTATCAAATGTCTACGTGCTTACTGCGGCTGCCCTCCGCTCTCTACGCGCTCGTTGGCTCACATGTTTTAATTAATAACTCGGTAACTATTGCCAATTTGACATTATGGTACATGACTTTTCTTTTCGGCTACACCCAATCTATCTCCAACTTTCGTCTGCATGATCAGCTATCAAACACCCTGTATATGATTGGCTACTATCTATTTCTCTCTGTGAAAAATTTTCTTCGGAACAAAAAATTCAAGTTTTCGGAAGCCCTAAATATTCACCTCGATCAATTTTTCGCCAGTAACCTTCATTCCGGAGCAAGGGCATCACTACATAAGAGATGAGCCAAGGTCATTGAACAAAACGATATATATTTGCTTCAATAAAGTTACTCTGAATAGAATATTATGTCCTGAATTTATATAGAAAATTTAAAACGAACTTTCCGAACAACCTAATATAAAAGAAATATGTATCCTTTTATTTTGATTATATTATATTACAATATATTTCAAACTCATCAAAATCGGAGATGGACACTTCCATATATTTCCTTTTAAGCATTAGTCAAATATCCTCATGTCGCGTCGTTCAATAAGAAATACAAAAATTAAGCATTATGGATGTATTAAGAGGATATTAAAATAATAAATAAGTACTTTTATTGTGTGAAAACTTTTACAATATCGCACATTTAATATGAAGAAAATTTAGTAAAATAGCTGTGGCTTGCTTTTAAATATTTGTTATTAGATCAAATTTTCAAAGACATTTTAAAAGTAGTTTTACTTGTTTTTATATTTAATTTCAAGATGAGCAATAAAATAAAATCCTTAACTTATGATAATATGATAGATGTGCCAAGGAGGTGATTTTACAAATCACAATGGTACAGGTGGTAAATCAATTTATGGCAACAAATTTGATGACGAAAATTTTGAACTCAAACACACAGGTCCAGGTACACTGTCAATGGCCAACTCTGGCCCAAATACAAATGGATCACAATTTTTTCTGTGTACAGCCCGAACGGATTGGTTGGACGGAAAACATGTTGTTTTTGGGCATGTCCTTAGTGGATTAGACGTGGTCAAAAAGGTTGAAAAATGTGGTACAAAAGCAGGCACACCAATGCAAAAAATTGTTATAACTGCTTGTGGAGAATTAATATAGTTATTTATGTATATAAAATATTTTCTAATAAATCGTATGATCTTGAAAAGTTTTTATATTTTTTAATAAAATTTTTTGTTTATGATATAGTAATTTCTTTCTCATGTTCATTACATATGTATTTTTATAGTTAATTTTGAGAGTTGACGATGAATGGATTATTATTATTTTTTATTTAATTTTTTTCAAATAAAATATTTTCTACCGCTTATGTGTGTGCTACAACACGTATGTTTTTCCATTTTTCCAACAGTAAATGGATTCCATGGTAAATACCAGACTTATCTTTGGAAGTAATTTATTCATCATCAATCTTTAAAATTAATTGAAACGCTTAATAATTATTCTTATAATCTTACGATGTAACCAAACAATAATGTACTACATACGTTTCGTCTCGAGTTTTTAACGCCAATACTAGAAAGGGTAATTATGCAGAATAGGTACTTTTTCGAATTTTGAGATTTTTTTGTTGCTATTGTGGTAAAAATTTTTGTTGTGACTCCAAAAGTAATAATGAATCGGGGGAGCCCGAAAAGTATGCAACCAACATATTTACCAAGCATATGTACATACACACACACACCGAAGGGGACGTGCAGGGGGGGTTTCGGCCCCCCACCCGCACCCCCCTCGAGGGTCAACAGGTGAAACTCGCTTCATATGGAAAGGCACATGTGAGTTTGCGACTTATTGCGACTTTCCACGTGAAGCGAGTTTCACCCGTTAAGCCCCACCCGTTAATCCCTGCGAAGTACGCAGGAGACGGCAGACGCGCGTGATAACGCGCACCCCAGCACACGCCACGGCACACAAGTCTACCGTGTCACACACACAGTGCGCGTGATTAGCTCACGTACCGCAAGGATCAGACGATAGGTGTCGGACGAAGACACGATTCGCGATTTCAATAATCAGCAAGGATAACGATATAAGGAGCACTACGGCGAGCAGGATCACCATTCCATTTCCAGCGCTCGAGAGATACTCGAGACGATCGCTTGGAATTTTAGCGAATACGCTAGCTTTGCCTTCTTGAGAAGAGCAAGCTATTTTTGTGAGAGCACATGCTGCGGAAGCGACCCGGCCGTTGCCGCCGACTACACCGCTCCGCAGGACTGTTATAGGATGGTCACCCCGGTCAGTCACCACACTGCCATTAGCCGGACCTCGCCTCCCGATAGCTCAGGCAACGGGGCCACAGCGAGCGAGTAAGCGCCCGCTTGACAGCTTAGCAGCAGCAGCGGTCGTCAGAGCCCCAAACGCAGCAACACGCACGGCGGATGCCCGAGCGCCAGCAGCAGCAGCAACCCGAGTGGCAGTCGTATCCGCCAAGCCAGCCGCCGCCGCAAGATCACCTCGTCGCACGGACTACGCGGAGACGTCGACCAACTCAGGAGGGGACTACTCCGAACCTCGCAGCGAAGTCAGCCTTCGTACCTGGCGATTAGGACCGATCGACCTGCCCGAGCGAGCACTCACTCGTCCACCGGCGCGTTATTTGGTGACGGGAGACCAGCGTCTCAAGCGGCGGCAAAACCTCTCCTAAACTACGGAGTTTACCGCCTAGCCTGTGGGGACGCAAAGTAGCGAACGCCGCTACGCAGACAACTCCTCCGGCCCGAGTGCATAGGGGAGTACCTCGCCAGGAACTTCGACAGGACATACACAACGTTGGAGTGACTCGAGCGACCAGGAGCATTTGCCGGAACTCCCGCGCTACGGGCCTATCTTGGTGACTTTAACGCAGCCACACCTCGCATACCGCGAACGTTATTGTAAATAGTGTAAATAATAAAGCAATATAAAGATAATAAACGACTGTACTCCTCCTAATCACTAAGTAGCAGGCTAATACAATCTTACACCCATATTTACCATTAAAACATATATTAGCTATTTTCATCGAAATTGGAGGTGCTGTAGCCTTTTGACAAGTTTACCACAAATTGTTAAAAAAAATATGTAGGTTGCATATTTTTCGGGCTTCCCCGATTCATTATTACTTTTGGAGTCACAACAAAAATTTTTACCACAATAGCAACAAAAAAATCTCAAAATTCGAAAAAGTACCTATTCTGCATAATTACCAAAATTTTTACCACAATAGCAACAAAAAAATCTCAAAATTCGAAAAAATACCTATTCTGCATAATTACCTAAGACCGGAAGTGCTGGTCAACCAGGCCGTGTGCCATTGATCGAAACAAGTGATAGTCAGAGGGAGCAACGTCTGGAGAATACGGCGCACAGTGTGCCGAAAGTCGTTAAACGTGGCCAAAATAGAAAAAAATGAAAATCGTAATTTTTGGTTCTCCTTTACAGTATATTTTCGAGAAGGTCCAAATTAATCAATTGTAGTTAAAGTATGTCGGAATTCGACTGTATAACGAAGATATGTAGAATGAAAGTTATATATATTGAGATGTAAGAAATAGCACGATTATAATCCTCAGAATGATATACCTGATTTTGCTTCGAAAAAGTTTCCATGATCAAAATGACTTTTCCTGTTTAATATCTGATCCGTTTACTTTCATTTACAAGGAAAATAATATTAGAATGTCTTATATATATCACATAACAATTAAATGTAAAGAAGTTATATTTTATATACTGTCTATCATCTATTTCGTGGCATACAAAAAATTCACGATCTGCCACAACGTTGTACTTTTGTTAAAACAAAGGTAGGATGTTTATTAATGTTTATACAGAAGTAGAAACAGCGGTATCCAGCGGTTACAAAGATATGATAAATTTTATGAGCAGCGGTCCATACTTTATACGCTTACGGTCAAATCCTCTCAGTTGTAGATAATACCGATTCATATCAAAATTAAATTGTCGACCAAAATAATTTACTCTAGTTAAATTTATGACGTTGGCAAACAAACTAACAATTAACCACAAACTTTAAACTTTTATTTATTTCGAACGCGATAACAACTGTTTAATAATGCAACCTAGTAAACATTTTATGTCGAATATGTAACATATATGTTTAATGTTATACACAGAGATGTTTCTGCTATATATCTGACTTTTGTTACATATCTGAAACGCAACAAAGCTTATATATGTAGCAGAACCATCTCTGTACATAACATTTAACATATATGTTACGTATATGACAAAAAATGTTTACCGTGAACATTTACGGGGAAAATTGTAGTTTTTAACGTAAAATAAACAAATCATAAATTGATAAACAACATAAACAATATAAATATAAAAAACTAATAACAATAAAAAATATAAATATGAAAATTATAAATATAAAAGGTAAAGGTTATATAAAATAAATATTTTTTGTTGCTTTGTTTTTATATATATAAACTATTTTATAAACTATTTTATAACATTACCGTGACAGAAATCTCCCCCTAGGTAGAAATGGGAATCCTTATGGGTAATGGGTGTAGCGCGTATAGTGCTATTTTCCTCGCGTCCGCGCTTCCTCGCTCGCGATTTCACTCACGAGCTTCCGCGCGTTAATACATGGCACTCGCCGCACCGCGGCGACGTTTTCTCGACGTTAAAATCGAGTTGCGTATTGTTTGGGAATGGATGGCGGCAAGAAAAAAAAAGAAGAAGAAAGAAAAGAAAAGCAGTTCGGTTGTGAGGAACGACTCTCGCAATCAACAACGAGCTCCTTCATTTTTTCGCTTCTTTTCTCCAGGTTCGTATGCAAAGTTTGGTGTCGTGATAAGAAAAGTGATTTGTGCTTGGATGGGTTGTCGAATTTGTGAATGTTTTCAAGGTTTGCCTGCGTTCCTGCCGACTGGTTTTCCTCGGGAGGCCCGGCCTCTGGCTGTCATCCTGTGTTTCTGTGTTCCTGCGCGTCTGCACATCCTTCTTTCCTGTGTTCCTGCGCATCTGCACATCCTGCGTTCTTGTATTCCTGTGCGTCTGCACATCCTGCGTTCCTGTGTCCCTGCGCGTCAGCACATCCGCGCTCCTGCGTTTCTGCGATCTCAACCACCAGCCATCCTCGAGCACTCCAGCCTCCTAGTGCACTCCTGCATTCCAACGCTCCTGCATCCCAACCGTCCAGCTTTCCTCGAGCCATCCGGCTTCCAGTAATCGCATTTTTTATAAAAGTTCTCCAATTGATTTCTATGGTTATAATGTCAAAGGAACACTACGCACGTGTACAATTAGAGTCAGACTATTTTCTTTTCACTATAATCGTATACGTATAGTACTTAAGAGGAGGCGGTCGCTGTCTCGACTTTATTCCGACTTCTGCCCGCCGACAAGTGTGCAGCGGTAACGGCATCCGTCATAAGTCGCTCGTACAAAAGGATACGGTCGCGACTTCCGTTATAGTCGTAGTTTTGTGATATCGCATACATGCGATTTTGCGCTAAGTCTCCTTGATGAGACTTAATATCGCGGCCGTTTTCACAGCCCTCTTTAAACAACTTAGTAGCGATCGTCTTCACGATCCATCTCTGAGAGGTTGTACTCTTATGCGGCTCTTCATGCCGGTGAGTCATGGTGATCGAGGTTTGGTATACGATAAAATATACAAACATACGTTTTTTCAATAATATTGAATACTTGTCTTTTTAATAATGACATCTTTTACTAATAAACAGCTTGTTGAAGCTGTCCGAGAACTTCGTCAAACTGAATATAATAATTATTTACAAAAATACATTTTAGAAATAATGAAATTGGAACAATGTTCTCCTAAAATAAAAAGAGATTTACAAAAGTATGTCACTTCATTCGTATCAAGATTTAAAGAAAAACAATCTAAATATCGTACAAATTTCGATGAATTTTTATTAAAAAATAAAACGTGGCTCGAAAAAGAATTTAATCTTCCACCTTCTATTCTATCTTTGCAAAAATACCAAAATGTTGAAAACAATATTACGAAACGTGGTCGTCCAAAACTCTCTTATGAAGAGAGTAGTGATCGCACGAAGAGAAAAAAATCTTCAGACCTATCAGCTTTGCACTCGTCTAATATATTAGCTGTTGCAACATGTACGAGCCTGCGGAAAGAAGGGAATGAAAGAGTAGCAAACTTGATATTAGAAAGTATATCCAATAAGTCCGTCTCAAAAGCTCCTGTTGTCCATCCCTACACAGAGGAGGAAGCTCTTGCTCTGATTATTAACTGCCGATTTTCAGTTGACCAATATAAAACATTACGTATCGGTGCCAAAGAGAGAGGTGCTGATATTTATCCCAATTATCACAAAATATTGAATGCAAAAACTCTCTGTTATCCAGAGAACATTGTTATTACAGAGACATCCGCACAAGTACAATTGCAGTCTTTACTAGATCATACCGTTTCCCGGCTTGTTAATGTTTCTCAACTTGTGTTAGACTCAATAAATCCCACATTACTACAAAAAGCAGAATTGCTTTTGAAATGGGGTTTTGATGGCAGTTCAGGTCAGTCGTTATATAAACAAAAGTTTTCTGAAAATAAAGAATCTTCTGACACTTCTCTGTTTGTTACATGGCTTGTGCCTTTGCAATTGCAAACATTATCCGCTGATGGTCAGTTACTTATTTTATGGAGAAACAAACAACCTTCTTCCAAACGTTTTTGTAGACCGATACGCCTACAATTTATGAAAGAAACAAATACCGTAATAATAAAAGAGAGAAATTATATTGAATCTTGTATTTCTGCATTAACACCGGTTATTATAACCGATCCTGTGAAGATTACAGTAAAGTGCCGCTTGAGTCTAACTATGGCTGACGGAAAAGTGTGGAGTGCTCTTACAGGAAAGTCTACTGCTACATGTCACGTATGTGGAGCTACTCCAAAAGACATGAATAAATTAGACATTATTAACACTCGCCCATTGGATGATAAAACCTTACAATTTGGTGTTTCCCCTCTCCATTGTTGGATAAGATGTTTCGAATGTCTTCTCCATATCTCATATCGAATAGAAATAAAACAATGGCAAGTGAAGACCGAAAGCGATAAATGTAAACTGAAAGAGAGAAAAAAGATTGTTCAAGAAGATTTTAAAAATAAAATGGGATTAACCATTGACGTTCCAAAGCAGGGCAGCGGGACAACAAATGACGGCAATACGGCTTGCAGGTTCTTTGTTAATTCTAAATTATCTAGCGAAATTAGTGGAGTTGATGAAACTCTAATTAATAGATTTGCCGTAATTTTAAGAACAATATCCTCTGGTTTTGCTATAGATGAGCAGAAATTTGGTACCTATTGTTCCGAGACAGCTCAACTATAAGTCCGTTTGTATAGCTGGTACTTTATGCCCGCTTCTGTACATAAATTACTTGTACATGGGGCTAGCATAATATCAGCATGTATTTTACCGATTGGTCTTCTTTCTGAGGAAGCTCAAGAAACTAGGAATAAGGATTGTAGAGATATAAGAGAATATCATACCCGAAAAATGTCGAGAATCGCGACGAACGAGGATTTATTTAAAAGACTTTTGCTTTCCTCAGACCCTGTCATTTCGTCCTTTAAACAAACTTCTGTTAAAAAAGCTGATCCTTTTCCTACAGAAGTTCTTGAATTGTTAGCAGCTCCAACTTTGGAAGATACAGTTTTATTGTATGATGAATAACTATATATCATAAAATAATACAAAAATATAGAAACAAAAATATACGTGTTATTTATTTAAACAATATGTCAATATTATTTAGTTATTACGCTATTATGTTACTTTCGTATTTTTTCCCGTAGAATCGAGTAGCGTAATCAGT
The DNA here is from genome assembly GCF_003227715.2 of Harpegnathos saltator. Lineage (NCBI taxonomy): Eukaryota > Metazoa > Arthropoda > Insecta > Hymenoptera > Formicidae > Harpegnathos > Harpegnathos saltator. Next base: position 145,493 of record NW_020230159.1, on the reverse strand, counting down.
TTTGTTCTACAGTCATTATTTAGTTATTTGTTTATAACAATTCATTGCAACATTGATTTTTGCAACTTCCTTTTTACGGGAAAAATGACTCCTCATGCTACGGTTCTATTTCCAATTATCAGTTTTTGGCTAACCTTCCTGGTTCAGCCATAATTAATTTTGGCCACTTTTCGGGGCTTTCGGCACACTGTGCGGCGGGTGGGGTAGGACTTCCCATTTCAACGTTTTCAAGTATGTTTTGACCACTTTCGCAACATGAGGTCGAGCATTGTCATGCTGCAAAATCACTTTATCGTGTCTCTCGTTGTATTGCGGCCATTTGTCTTTCAATGCTCGGCTCAAACGCATTAATTGCGTTCGATAACGATCGCCTGTGATTGTTTCAGTCGGTTTTAACAGCTCATAATACACTACGCCGAGCTGGTCCCACCAAATACAGAGCATGATCTTGGAGTCGTGAATATTCGGTTTGGCCGTCGACGTGGAAGCATGGCCGGGATATGCCCATGATTTTCTGCGCTTGGGGTTATCGTAATGAACTCATTTTTTGTCCCCAGTCACAATGCGACGCAGAAATCCCTTCCGTCTTTGCCTTTCCAGCAACTGTTCACAAGCAAACAAACACCGTTCAACATCTCTTGGTTTCAACTCGTACGTCACCCAATTTCCTTGCTTCTGAATCATTCCCATGTCTTTGAGGCGTTTTGAAATTGTTTGTTGAGTCACTCCCAATGATCGTGCCAATTCTTCTTGACTTTGACACGAGTTTTCATTAAGTAATGCTTCCAATTCTGCCTTCGAAAACCTTCGAAAACCTTCGAAAACCTTCTTTCTTCCACCGCTATGCCGGTCTTCGACGTGAAAATCACCGTTATTGAAGCGTTGAAACCACTCACGACACGTACTTTCATTAATAGCGGCCTCACTATAAATATTTGAGAGCATTCGATGAGCCTCAGCCGCAGATTTCTTCATACTGAAGTAGAAAATTATGTTATGTTGACAGATGCCCAAGTTGATTGCATGATGTCTATGATCTATTTATTTCGACCACTACTTACCGCTAAAGCCATCTATAGGAAAACGGCGGAAGCAAAGTTGTACACCTAATATAACAATATATCCGCCTTTTCCGCTTCTTCCGCCTCTGCCTCCTCTGCCGCCTCTGCCAACCCTATCGTCTTTGTTAGTTCCTCTGTTTCCCTTTCCTCGTCCCCTCTCCACTAGCTGTAGCAGCATCGAGAGTTGTGCCTGAAGACTGAAAAATATTTAAGTATATGTCCTAAGATTCTCTCTGTGGCGTATGACACGTGCGTGTGCGTGTGCGTGTGCGTGTGCGTGTGCGTGTGCGTGTGCGTGTGCGTGTGCGTGTGCGTGTGTGTGTGTGTGTGTGTGCGCGCGCGCGCGCGCGTGTGTGTGTGTAAGGGCGTGTATGCACACGTACGTTACGCGCCTTTAAATGCAACACACGCACACGAACACAACTACGCTAAAAAACGCTGCTGGAGTATAAATAAATAATAACGTAACGCTGGAATATCTTGGGAAAGTAATTTCGGGTACAAAAAATATCATCTTATTACCATATATTTATATATCTATATTTATATATCTTATTACCATATATTTATATATATATATAAATCAGATATCAGTTCCTTGATCGTCGTTCGCGCGGTATTCTCGTTCGCGATCGATACAATAAATAAAAACTTTCTCTGTTCTTTTTATATTTCGTGATTTTAGCTATAATATATCATTTCTGTTTTACACAATCTATTTGTACATGGCTGCTGCTTCACGACTTATCGAATTCTCTGTTTATATGTGTGCATACCAGGTGTGTCGGTAATTTCTTTCCGGTTTTTTCGCTGAAGAAAACACGTTATTTACAATGGATAGTTAAAATATATTTATTCAAAGTATTGGCCATTTGATTCTATACATTTTGCCCATCTCTCAGGCAATTTATGGATGCCATTCTAAAAGAACTGTTTCTCCTTTGAGCTAAACCATTCATCGAGCCATTTTTTAACTTCTTCGAAATCGGCGAAGTACTGCTCTGCAAGAGCGTGCCCCATCGATGCGAAAAGGTGGTAGTCAGATGGAGCCAGGTCTGGAGAGTACGGCGAGTGCGATAAAACTTCCCATCCAAGTGATTTCAACACTTCTTTGACTGGTTTTGCTGTATGAGACGGCGCGTTGTCATGCTGCAAAATCACCTTATCATGTCTTTGAGCGTATTGTGGACGTTTTTCGATCAATGCACAGTTCAAATTGATCATTTGTTGTTGGTAGCGATCAGTATTAACTGTTTTTCCAGGTTTCAACAGTTCATAATATACGACACCAACCTGGTCCCATCAGATACAGAGCATAGTCTTGCGACCAAAGCGATTTAGCCTTGCAGTCGATGGGCCGCCTTCGCCAGGTGATAACCATGATTTTTTTCGTTTGGGATTTTCGAAATAAATCCATTTTTCATCACCCGTTACTATTCGATGCAGAAATTACTTCCTTTCATACCTTTGAAGCAGCATTTCATTGAAGATTTTTCGATTTTCCAATTGCCTGTTATTCAATTCATGGCACCCATCTTCCCATCTTTTGGATCTTTCCCATCGCTTGTAATCGTTCACAAATTGCTACTCGGCTCACATTCAACTTTTCTGCCAATTGTTTTTGAGTTTGTGTTGGGTCTTCATCCAATAACTCCTGCAATTCCGCATCTTCAAACGTTTTCGGCCTACCAGGACGTTTTTTGTCTTGAACGTTGAAATCACCACATTTGAATTGTCGAAACCACCGTTTCACATGTTCTTATGGTTAGAGCATGCTCACCGTAAGTCTCTACCAGCAAACGATAACTTTCAGCGGCTTTTTTCTTTTGATTAAACAAGAAAAGTAATGCGTGCCGCAAATGCACGTTTTCAGGCACAAAACTCGACATTTTCAAAAAATTATTAATCTATAACGCTGTTATTTTGGCGGAACGTAACTTGTGTAGTTTTGAGGTTAATGTCAGTAAAATAAAATGACATATGTATCAAATCATAACATTGCATACTTATGGCTAGTGACATCTGTTACAAAAACCAGAAAGTAATTACCGACATACCTGGTATATACCAGGGTGCACGATTTATCTGAAGACATTGAAATATCTCGAGAACTATGCATTGGATAAAAAAAAGTGGTTGATGAAAGTTGTTAGTCTCGAAGGGGGACATCCAATAATACCAAACTCGACCTCCCACCCCACCCCCTGGGGGTGGGGGTTGGGGGCAACTTTGAAATCTTAAATGGACACTCCCATTTTTTATTGCAGATACGGATTCTACGCCACAAAATACGTAAATTTTGTCCGAAACTTTTTTTTTTATTCGTGATAGATGGCGCTGTAATTGCGAAAAATTATATTTTCCGCAATTCTCTAGAAATGATCATTGGATTGAGAAATAAAAAATACCTGTTCAATATTTTTAAAGAACATAATAAAAGTTATTGCCTCCCCCATCCTCTCGGGGTAGGGTGGGTGATAACGTTCAAATCTCAAATGGGGACCCACATTTTTCATTGCAGAATTAGATTGTACGTGAAATTTTTATTGAAACAATTTTTTTCATTCGTGATAGATAGTGTTGAATTTTTCCGAGAAACTACTTTTAACGTTACACAGGAACAACGACGAGGACGTAGTAGTTTTATGTTCCCTTCGGGTGCTTTTTTAATGTGAGTCCCCTTGCCTCTTGCAGATCGGGGTGCTTTTTTAATGTGAGTCCCCTTGCCTCTCACTATTCAATTAATTAGAGTAAGTGTTCGAAATTTTGCACTGCCTTTTATAATAAGCCGCAGTTCGCCATACACCCACAGTGGCGCGTCGAGCAGTTCCCTCTTCGATTCGGGTTCCCATTTGAGATTTGAACGTTACCATCCACCCTACCCCGAGAGGATGGGGGGGAATAACTTTTATTATGTTTTTTAAAAATATTGAACAGGTATTTTTTATTTCTCAATCCAATGATCATTTCTGGAGAATTGCGGAAAATATAATTTTTTGCGATTACAGCGCCATCCATCACGAATCAAAAAAAAGTTTCGGACAAAATTTACGTATTTTGTGGCGTAGAATCCGTATCTGCAATAAAAAATGGGGGTTTCCATTTAAGATTTCAAAGTTGCCCCCAACCCCCACCCCCAAGGGGTGGGGTGGGAGGTCGAGTTTGGTATCATTGGATGTCCCCCTTCGAAACTAACAACTTTCATTAATCACTTTTTTTATCCAATGCATAGTTCTCGAGATATTTCAATGTCTTCAGATAAATCGTGCACCCTGTATATATATTATAAATGCTTTTTTATAAAAAATATGTTTCATGAATTATTTCAGATCGAGCTTAATACGATGACGACGACGACCGCCACAACGATCACGACGCCCGCGACAGCCACGACGGCCACAATGGTGGTGTCTGAAAAAATTACTGGGGCGACATCGACGACGGCAGCGATGGCCACGACGGCGATCGAGCCAATAATGTTAACAGTAAGTATAAAAATCTACGAGGGCCGTCTGAAAAGTTCTCGGCGTAACAATGAAAGAAAATTTTTTTTACCGTGAAATATATTTTATTTTTCAATATAATCTCCTAAAACTTCAATACATTTATTCCAACATTTATCCAATAATTCAATACCATCATTAAAATATGATGCCGGAAGGTTCTTTTCGCTCTGGTGTATAGTGATTCAAGTTTCATCAACAGTTATGAAACGACGCTTGAAATCCATTTTATTTTGCTTAAAACGTGCCAAACATGCTTGAGAAATACGCATTCGAATGCATTTTTGGTCAATTGTTAGCAAATGCGGCACCCATCTTGCACAAAGCTTTTTCAACTGGTGCTACTACTCGAATGACTTGACAGATCGAATAAAATTTTACATGGGTTATATCAGGGATGCCACTTTCCAATACAATTATAGTTTGACAGTTTCTAATGCTATGTATGTGTCAAGTCGAGAACTTTTCAGACTACCTACGTATATACAGGGTGTCCGGAATGTGATCATTAATATTTTGTGTACTGGTAGAACGTTAAAACAATTAAAAAAGTCCTGTGCCATTTTACAATTTTTTCAATATTTATTCCGTAATTAATTAAAATGTGTAAACGAATGAGCGCACGAGAATGCGACAGGACGGGCTCTGTGTATAAGAAGATGGCTTACCTCGCGCGGCGAGAGACAACCGTAAGCGACAAGAGGCGTGCGCGCGCGACGAGGAGCGAGCAAGCGAGCGCAAGCGACAAGAAGCGGCCGCCCAGCGCTCTCTACGCGCTCGTTGGCTCACATGTTTCAATTAATAACTCGATAACTATTGCCAACTTGACATTATGGTACATGACTTTTTTTCTCGGCTACACCCAATCTACCAGTACACAAAATATTAATGATCACATTCCGGACACCCTGTATGTCTAAAACCCAGTTCCACAACCTCTGTATAACTTTAACTACTGATTAAATGCCAATAGTAATTGTTTAATTCTGATTAATTCTTAACGTCAAATGCAGTTGGTCAAGTCTAGTGAAATAACCAGCTGGTTAAGTTAACTAGAAGTTGTGGAACTGGGCCTAGACGCTAATCAATACCCAGTAAACATACATGTCTAAAAGACGTCTAAAAGATTTCTTTAAGACATTTTTTACACAAACAAGTCTAAAAATTGTCTTAAAGAAAGCTTTTAGACGTCTTTTAGAGATGTATGTTTATTGAGTACATTATATTAAATTGTAACTTCTTATTTAACTCTTTACTTCATATTTTAATATTATCTTATTGTTACAGGCTGAAGCGTTACAAAATATTATACAAACAGCAGTAATAGCTGTTTTAGGAAGAGCAAGAGGAAGAGGAAGAGGGACTGGGGAAGGAAGAGGAAGAGGGACAGGGAGAGGAAGAGGAAGAGGTGGAAGCGAAGATGCAGGAAGAAGATGAGGAGAATGGAGAGGAAGAAGAAGAGCAAGAGGAGAATGGAGAAGAAGAGGCAGAGGAATGCCCAACATTAATATATATGTGACACAGTAACAACACACACACACACACACACACACACACACACACACACACACAAAAGAAAATAAAAAATTGAAAATATAAAAATAAAAAGAAACCATTTCATTTATTCATTTCCCAGCAAACACAGAATATAACTGTTATATAACATAGGAGTAACATGTAATATAACATATGTCATACTCTAGTCATATTGAAGTTATATAATTTGGTTTCATAGTTGTAATATAATTGTGTTATATATTTGTTATACTGTTTTGTTATAAGCTAGAGATAACATAATAATAATAATAATATAACAGTAATGGAACACGTTATATAACAGTAATTACGTTCATATTACATTGATGTTATACAAAACAACTATTCATGCAATCCATTAAAAGCTGCAAATGCTTTCTATTGCGAATAAGGGTGCATTCCGATAGAGAAAGAAATAGCAAAGCGGAACAGTAACAAATAAAAGAAATAGTGGAAAGCTAATCAATCAGAAATTCCGTTCCGCTTTTTTGTAGATGCTTTATTTTGTAGTTCTGTTTTTCTATGTTATTTTGTAGTTCTATATATTTTTAATGCCTTCATCGCGCTTAAGCAGACCATATTACCTATTTATATTGACGTTTATAATGCATATTTTATATGCATATATTATATGCATACTGATATGTATATCCCCACAAAAAAGCACATCGAATCCACGTGGAATCCACATGGAACGCATTCACATGAAATCCACAAAACCACATGGATTTCATGTGGACACAATATTCCTATTTTCGTGGAGATATCCGCACTTATACTATTTAAACATTTAAGAACGTTTGTATATTATACAAAACTCACATACAAAAAATTTATTTAGGTTTAATATTCTTACTTGTTCGATTTTGAGTTGTTTCATTAAAATATATTTTTATAATATTATTTTTAGAAATAAAAACTGTATTTCATTGAAAAAGACCATGTTGATAAAAGACAGGATTTGAAATAATATTTTTCAAAAGTGTCTTTAGATTTAGTAATTAAAATTTTTTATTTAGACTTCCTTGAATTTGTTTCAAACTATTTTTTATGTTAATCATTATAATACTCCATTACCAGTAATTTTGAAACATAGCCTATACTGATATTCGTCGCATATCGAATGTTGTTACGTTTTTTAATTTTTGACATGAAAGGTTATAATGTTCTGTGAATGCTGTAAGGACACATTATATAAACACAAGTCACAAGAACATCGTTGGAGTCATTGGGATAACTGCGTGTCATTCGACTATTAGGTTAAGCAAAGTCTAGCATGGTTAACACATGAAAGGGTGCCGCTTAGAATCGAAGCTATCGACGGATGCAAGACGCGAGAAAATTAGGAGTAAACTTTTTTACATAACAATAATATTACAGTTATATAATATTTTAGTAACATGTGATATTTCTGTTATGTAACTGCAACTTTCTATGAGTGGGAAATTATAACTAACATGTATATTGCTATAACGTACACGTTATATTATGTGTTACATTCCGTTACATTACGACAATATAACTGTTACGTAACTGTGTTTACTGGGTTCTTATATCCAAAGTTCCCAAATAATTTCCTTTCCTAATTACGCGAAATAATTCACGCAGTGCGTGAAATATTCCAGCAAACACAATATTACATGTAACGTGCATTAGTTTTTATATTATTTTTCTTATATATTGTTATCATTTATGATATTTCCTTAAAAGCATTATTCATGATTGTGAAAATGACTTTTTTGTATACGGTATTTCAAATTCGATAATCTTATTTACAATCTATCGAATAATTATTTTGCTCATCATATCTTGACTGTTATACATACTGAAAGAAAACTGATAAAGATCTTAGTTCATAACTATTATATAACATTTATGTTATATAACAGTTATATTGTTGAATAGGAAATTACAACTAACATGCACATTATGGGTGCGTTCGGGCAGCACGCTATTCGCACAATAAGTATCTAAAACCGTTCGAGGAGACGCTTTGTGGCGCTATAAAATCGATAATGACATCACTCTCAAAGCAGCGTGACGTCATTATTCGCGCAATTTTTTGCTATCATTTTCGAAGTAGGGCAGCAAATGCTATTAGCGCTAATTGGCGCTTATTCTCTCCTCGAACGTTCGATTGTGCTTTAAAGTGTTAGTCTATGATCTGTTCTTTTTAATTGCTGTTCTTTCAACCAATTACAACAGTGCAACCAGAAAGAACAAACCAATTGCATCAAAAATCAAATAAAGACAATTTATTAAACTGTGAGAAACTGTATTCACAATGGCTCAACCACTTAGTCAAATATCTGAAAATATCGAAATTCATCTTTTAGATGAAAACGACGTGACATACACAATAAAAGTATCGCCAAATGATGTAGCGCGTGCAGAAAATGGTAATTATGATGACAGAGGTTATATAAGTATTCTATATGCTAATAATTATCCAAGTATAGAAGATAGATCAGTTGATATAATGGAAATTAATAAATTAGATTATAATAAAAGAATGTGATTGATTTATGTCCCCTTTAATATATTAGATATTATTTGTTATTCTTTTAGATATGATATTTGCTACTTATCTTCTAAAAAGAGCAAAATCACAAGATTCAGATTTTGATGCAGCAAGTCTTTCAATGGAGTCTTCCAATTCTGAGGATAATAATGAATCAATGTTTAAATGGTCTCATGCGGCAATTATATTGCTGGTAGAAAAGTATCGGCTGTAAGAAAATAACATTGTATCGGGTAAAATGTCCCAGAAAAAAGTATGGAATAATATTGCATCAGCATTATCTGTTAAAGGCTATAATGTCACTGAACCTCAATGTCTTTCAAAATTTCACGGAATGGAACGAACTTATAAATCTATAAAAGATCACAATAGCAAATCAGGGAATAATCTTAGAACATGGCCTTATATGGAAGTCATGGAATCTTTGCTTGGTGAACGACTTTTTATGTCGCCTCCAGCAATAGCCTCTTCAAGCAGTATGTGTTCTAATTCTAGATCTAATAGAGAATCTAACTTATCAAATGCAAATATATGTAACAATGCAAACTCAAGTAATAAAAATTTAGCTATTCAAATTCTCGGAAGCGCAAGGCACAAGAAAGTACATCAAACATTGCTGAATCAATTTTACAAAGTCGGAAATTGGCTGAGAACAACAGTGATCAGAAGCACAAAGAAAACATGGACTTTAAAAAGCAAATGCTAGAATTCATGGGTAAAATTTTAGACAAATTATAAATGTTTTTATTTTAATTTACATGCAACAAAGATAAAACGAAGTTGTAGTACAAATTATAAGATTGTTTCCTTTGTTTTTGATAAAACATGTAGCATTTATTTTCTTGTTTACTTTTTAGTACAATTAATATTTTATTTAGTTTTGTAAAATATAGTATAGTAACTGGTACATCTATTATACTGCGTTCTGTCTTCCTTAATATTTTAAACATATTCTTAAAATTTGCTTCATTTTTTAATATTAATAATTAATATTAAGTTTATACACATAAGTATTCACTAATGTCTTCCCATTGTAATTTGAATTATTTTGACGATTTTCAACTTTATGCCTATACATACATATTTTTATAATATAGTTAATTAGTTAGATAAAGTTGTTGCGTAAACATGGTCATAGACACAATGCATAAAGTTGTGAAAACCGTACAAATAACAGTTATAATAGCAAGAGATTAATAAGTTCCTGTGTACATCTGTGATAAATTGAATAATGGTTATATGCATAAGTGATACTTAATGTTAAGAACACTGATATATAAAATAAGATTTTTCTTTCTATGTTGGAACAATTAAAATGTTTGGTAAATATTTCTGATGAAAGTTATGTGGAACAGAATTACTACATTCAGTTAACTTAATTAGTCTATTATAATAAAATTAATCAATCATATTGATCAGAAAAATAAATTGGTTCATTAATTTTGCTGCTTGGTCGATTGAAAAAGTTAACCAGAGTTAGTGATATTAGTTCTTTATGTATAACTAAATATTACATTATACTTAGTATTACTTATACAGTGTTACATATATGTAACTTGTTTTTATTTTTATTGTACCTCAAGACAATACAAAGTATTTCATTTTTATTTTGTTGAAGGGAATAATTAATTAATATTAATGCTTGGTCGACCGATTAAGTTAAGCAGGGTTGGTGATATTAGTTCTTTATGTGTAACCAACAATATTACATATACACTCAAACGCAAAAAACCCGGTACGCTAAAAATTTGGGAAAAAATTACAAAATTTCAAATGATCATAACTTGGTAAATAATGAAGATAGAAATATGCGCAGAAATGCAAAATGAAGCTTGAAACGTCCTCTTTAAGAATATCTGAATGGCAATTATGTTCGGCCATTTTTTTCAAAATGGCGGATGATAAAGTGAGAGGATGCAAAATTGATAATCAAAGGTCCGTGTTTGCGATGGTGCATGGTGTGCATCAGGTATCGCAGCGTAATGGGACCAAATGTACATGAAAGTATAGAGTGTTATCTTTAAAATGCTACTTTACCGAGCTCGATGTGATCATTTTTCACTGAGTTGTTCCAAATTTTGCTAAAAATGCGGTTTTCTTGTTAAATTTGCATAATTCAGTGAATAAGTATCGCATCAAGCTCTATAACGAAGTATTTTAAAGAAAACATTCTATACTTTTAGGTACTTTTCGTCCCATTGAGCTGCGACACTTACTTTGCTCCATGCGCCGTCGCACGCTCGAACCTTTTTTTAGCAACTTTTCATGTTCTCCTTTTTATCACCCGCCATTTTGAAAAAATATCGTTGCGCACAATTTCGATAGATCTTTCGAAAAGTACGGTTTCAAAGCTTTCAAACCGTTTTTGAAATTTGCTGCTAGGATATTTAGGTGTCGAGATATTCAATTTCGAATTTGCAACAAATGTCGATTCAGCGAGGCTTAAGGGGCTAAGAAGCTCTGCGGTTCGTTTGGCTCTTTCATAATTTCAATAGCTGTGTTCATGTTTCTCTATATAATAATTTACATAACCAGCACAATATATTCAATGATTTGCATTTATTATTTTGAAAGCCAGGGAAATGAAAATAAAATTCAATTTAGGTTCTTCATTTTGCGTAATCGATATTACATAATAAAGATGAATTGCGTTTTAAGATACCGCTATCATTAGCTCAAATTATGGTTGTAAGTCGTCCCAATATAAACCGCATGGAGTTTTACTGGTAGGAAAAGTCCTATTGTATGTAGTGTGTGTGTATGTGTTTGTATACCACAAGGATAAGGACCCCGTGGTTCGTCAGCTCCACAGTATTTCAAGATTTCACACCCTCCTTGTGGTGTGTGTGTGTGTGTGTGTGTGTGTGTGTGTGTGGTGTTACAGCAGAGATAAGGACCCCGCAGTTCGTCACTCCAGTAATTAATGACTCCAAACCCTCTCTGCTGTGTGTGTGGTGTGTGTGTACTAATAGTGGGTATGACTGCCTCGTGCGCTATTTCCTCATTCATACGATCAGGCATACTCCTTATTAGTCTTTTAATTTCATCCTGCGTAATTGTATTCCATTCGTTTTCGAGAATTATTCACAGTTGCTGAGGAGCAGGTACGTGATTTCGTACTTTCCTGCCGAGGTTGTCCCATAAGTGTTCGATTGGATTTAAATCTGGACTATTTGCTGGCCAATCGAGTCGATTTATGCCAACTTCATCGAAGAAATCAAGCACTCTTCTCGCAGTGTGTGGTCGAGCATTGTCTTGCATAAACAAGAAGTTCTCTCCGATGAAGGGTGCGTACGGAACAACATACGGAATGAGTATGTCTTCCACGTATACATCTGCGTTCATATTCTTGTCAAAAAAGTGCAGATCTGTATGAGCATTAGCTGAAATTCCTGCCCAAATCATTACAGAGCCTCCATTGTAGCTATGCCTCTCACTTACCGTACAGTCTGCAAATCGTTCTCCACCGCGACGATAAACTCGTTCTCGTCCATCTGGAGAATAGACACAAAAACGAGATTCATCGCTAAAGAGTACTTTGCTCCAGTCTGCGTAAGTCCAGTCTCTATGCTCAACTGCAAAATTGAGTCGAGCTACGCGATGGTGACATTTAAGCAAAGGTACAGCTGCTGGCCTGCGCGAAAGCAGATTTTGTTCCTTTAATCTTCTCTGAACGGTGTTAACGGATACATTAATGTTGCGGACATCCCTTAAATTGTTACTAATTTGAACAGATGTTCGATGTCTGTCTCTTAACGAATTTGAAACAATAAATCGGTCATATTAAATTGATGAAGTTTAAATTGATGAAGTTGCACGAAGCAACGCGCCTCGAAAGGAAAAGATCACGGAAAAAGAAAAGTCGCACGAGGCAGCGCTTATCGGAGTGAACACGTTCGGAAAAGGAAAATTGTTTGTCTTTGTTTATTGTCTTGGCACATACATTTAACCGTTTGAGCCCCAGGGGGTATTGAAAAAACACTGTCGAAGAATCCCAAACAGCGCAACCGCGCTATCTATAAATGAGTATGAAAAGACCCAAACAGCGCGATAGCGCTTGTTTTATTTTAGGTCGAGAAATACCAAGCAGCGCGATAGCGCTTTGTTTATTTTACATCGATGAATCCCAATCGGACCAATACCGCTTCTTGTATTTGTTAGGTAACGCGATTCTCGTCTTTTTCTCATCGCTCTGTCACATTTATTGTAGTTTGCAAAGCGATCGGACGTATTCTTGCGTAAGTGTTTCTCATTGTTAATAATTGTGTGTTTCAAAATGATTAGACGAAGCAACGGAGCAACGAAGCAAAAGGAATCCATCCAACATGTTTTGTTAAACACCGATGTTACAAATTATAATTGTTACTCTCCATTTAAATTATTTGTTCATAACACAAAAATATTGTTAATTTGTAATTCGTTATTTTATAAAATACATCTGTATTATTACATATGCGTACTGTAAATTTATAAATATTTCAAGTTTTGTTCGATAAAAATTATTGAGAAGATAACAATGAAATAAAAATTTTTATTTTGTAATGTATTATTGCATTATTATAGTATTATTCTACCTATTATAAAATGTACTATTTACATTAAAAGGATCGGTGTGATATACTTGCTTCAATAAATCTGAGCGCGCGACTTCGACAATCGGTAACGCACCGTCAGTTGTCCACAATGATCGAAATGTACTGGGTTTTCTCGACATAAAATCTGAACAGCGTGATCGCGCTGCTTGGGACTCAAACGGTTAAGAAAAATCCAGTCAAGCCAGGCGTTAAAGCCCGGCGTACCGACAGAATCTCAGTCAATCCAGAACATAAGCCCGGCGTACTGACAAACTCGCGAAGTCCAGCGTACAAGAGATAGTGCCACTATCGGCGGTGGACCGTACGAAGGCCAAAAGCTGTACGAAGGCAATCTCTGATCGTCTCCGCGGGCACTCTTATATGCCCTGGGCAGCTCGAACTCGCGTGCGAGCCGAGGGGCTCGTGCGCGCGACAACCCAGATCGCCGCGTCGCGGCGGCTCCGTGGACTAGGAGCGCCAGGGAATTTCGACGTTCAGGTGGCGTCCAGCGACTCGGCATCCCGCGCGCCGGGTCACCGCGAACTCAGGCGCGATCCTGAACAGCATATTCAAGCTGTGTACCATAATGGCCAATCGTACGGAGAAGATAGAGAGCTAGGGACAGCTTCGCGAATTAAAGTGTATACCACAGTGATCATGCGTAACTGAAGGGTAAAGAATGATAACTTTTGATAAAAATTAAATTTCCAATTCGCAAAATTGTGTAAATTATTGTATAGAGAATAATGAACGCGGCTATTGAAATTATGAAAGAGCCAAACGAACTGCAGAGCTTCTTAGCCCCTTAAGCCTCGCTGAATCGACATTTGTTGCAAATTCGAAATTGAATATCTCGACACCTAAATATCCTAGCAGCAAATTTCAAAAACGGTTTGAAAGCTTTGAAACCGTACTTTTCGAAAGATCTATCGAAATTGTGCGCAACGATATTTTTTCAAAATGGCGGGTGATAAAAAGGAGAACATGAAAAGTTGCTAAAAAAAGGTTCGAGCGTGCGACGGCGCATGGAGCAAAGTAAGTGTCGCAGCTCAATGGGACGAAAAGTACCTAAAAGTATAGAATGTTTTCTTTAAAATACTTCGTTATAGAGCTTGATGCGATACTTATTCACTGAATTATGCAAATTTAACAAGAAAACCGCATTTTTAGCAAAATTTGGAACAACTCAGTGAAAAATGATCACATCGAGCTCGGTAAAGTAGCATTTTAAAGATAACACTCTATACTTTCATGTACATTTGGTCCCATTACGCTGCGATACCTGATGCACACCATGCACCATCGCAAACACGGACCTTTGATTATCAATTTTGCATCCTCTCACTTTATCATCCGCCATTTTGAAAAAAATGGCCGAACATAATTGCCATTCAGATATTCTTAAAGAGGACGTTTCAAGCTTCATTTTGCATTTCTGCGCATATTTCTATCTTCATTATTTACCAAGTTATGATCATTTGAAATTTTGTAATTTTTTCCCAAATTTTTAGCGTACCGGGTTTTTTGCGTTTGAGTGTATATAATTTGCTTTTATTTTTATTGTACCTCAAGACAATACAAAGTATTTTATGTTTATTCTGTCGAGGGGAGTAATTGTATGTGTTAAAAATTAATTATAAATTATTATAAAACTAATATCAATAACAAAATGTATCTTTCATTTTATTCTTTTACTTTTTGTCCTAAATGAATTAATAACGAAGAGGATGTACTTATTATTTTAGAAGTAACACGAAAATGGCAATTTTTAAATATAATACTATTATAAAAATAAATAAAGAATTCTTTTATATGTTATACTATCTTTATTTTATTAAACATGTACATATTAGTTTATATCTATGTTACAAAAGTATAAAAGATAATAACTTGTAAACTTCTTTAAAATAAAAAATATATTGCATTCCTAGCACAATTAGAACTGTTTTAAGATTTATATGAGTCTTATTGGAAGTCTTTGGCTAATTAAGTCTCTTTTCAGAACACCTGTTGTATCATCTGCAGCAACTTGACGAGGAATATCATTATCTACGTCATTATTTAATAAAACAATGTCAAAATCATCATTTCTTAGTATATAAATATTATGCATGACACAACAAGCAAGTATATAATGAGCAATTAAGTCAGTCCGATTCATGGATAGGTTGTGTAATAAACTTCTAAATCGACCTTTCAAGGTACCAAATGCTCTTTCAATGGCGATTCGTGCTGAAGAATGGCAGAAATTATAATTTTTTTGTCGTTCAGTCAAATGACCATTATCACGATATGGAACCATTAAATTATCATGAATTTTATATGCAGCATCACCAAGTAAATGGGAATTATCAGGAAATTTTTCTAGGTTACCCAATGCATCTTGAATTTCTGACTGATGAAAAACGCGTTGATCATGCACAGAACCTGCATGTCCAATATAGCAGTGCGTGAAACGAGCTTTGTGATCACAGATCCTCTGGAAGAATATTAAGTACGATATATTCAATATATACAATATAGTGTGGAGGATAAATTCTTCCATCTAATATATTAAGTACACATTACAAACTTGTAGCTGAATGGAATGGTGACCTTTCTGATTAACATAGGCTTCTGGATGTATATGTGGAGATGGGATATTGATGTGAGTACCATCGATAGCTCCTATGACTTTAGGGAAGGAACTAATTACTTTAAATCCTGTCCAAACTTCTTGGATAGCGTTGCCTGTTGGCCCTTTAATTAATACTGGTGCTAAATCTGCAAGTATCTTGGTAACTCGACGTGTTGTTAATAAGGCTGTTGATCGACTCACATCAAACTTTTCACATATTGATCTAGGATTAAAAAAATTATGAATGAAAAATGCAACATTACCTTGAGTAGGTCTTATTATTAGATATAATGTACTAACCTGTAAGAATCTGGTGTAGCCATTCGCCAAATAGCAATAAAAAATTGTTTCTCTGGGGAGATCATTCCTTAAAGCTAAGACTCCATGCATGCGGTGAGCTCCGGCAAACGGCTGCGGTGACCAATCAGGAGACAGACGCATGCCGGAGCTTGCCGCAACCGGATTTGCGCCTCCCTCCTGATTGGTCACCGCAGTATTTGCCGCAGCTCACCGCATGCATGGAGTCTTAGCTTAACCCTGGATACTTTCTCTTAAGTTTTGGGGCAATTATCAAGAGTACAAACTCAAAAGTGTCTCTGGATATTCTAGATAAGAAGTGTGTAGAACTAAAATTAGTACAGACATACAGCGTATTCGACTGGATCTGGGTTAACCCATGCTGGGTTACATAAACTCAACTTAGGCCCAGTTCCACAACTTGCTTTAAACTCTGTTTAAAGCAAGTTGTAGAACTGGGCCTTATTAGTCGAACGTATACTATACTATACAGTACATGTTCGACCAATAAGCTGGGTTTATTTAACCCAGCATGGGTGAACCCAAGTCTAGTCGAATATGCTAATAGAAAAATGTAGCTAATTTCTTTCCAATAAATACCGAATATCACTATACTAAACACTTTTTGTTGAAATTTCAAATGACGTTATTGAAAAATTACATTACATTACATTTATGTTATAATTTCTCACTTAACAATGTAAATGTAATAAAATACATATTGCATTTACTTTGCTGCAGTATTTACTGAGCTATCATAAATAAATACATAATGTGAAAGATGTTCACCATTCTATGATGTATGTATAGAACTTTGAAAATTAATTAAAGATAATTTATCATTACCTAAAATGCGACTTAAATTCTTGATCTTTCCACCTAGGTATCACCTCTTCCACATAATTTTGTAGTCTTGGCAGTTTCTTCCGACGTCCTACTTTTAAATTAATGAGTACATCCAACTCTTCGTCATCAGATGATGAAGACTCTATTAATTCATTCAGAACAAAGAGTAAAAGACTTAATAATTTTTTTATTTTTTGGTTATCCATATTTGCACCAACATTAGCTATATTGTAACGATAAATTCATTCAAGTAACGTTCGAGCAGCTCAAAAACGTAAGCTGATTATAGTCTCTCCGAACGCATCTATCAGCGTTAGCGTTTGTTGCGTAATAGCGTGCTTCCCGAATGCACCCTATATGTAATATTGTGTTTGCTGGGATGATTCCTCCTGATGATATATATAAATTTTACTATATTCTGTGTAGTAGCTCAGATATGAACCAAACTATTACAGACAAACCTCGTTACCGAGCGACATCGACGTAGTTGACATCTATTTTCTCAGGGGGCGTGTCAACGTAGTTGACGTCTATTTTCTCAGGGGGCGCGTCGAATTCAAAAAAATTTCTGAACCTTCGCTGATGGCCGCTCTCAGGTTTCTCTCTGATAACGCTGTAAATGCAGCCATGCCCGCTCTCAGGCTTCTCTCTGGTAGTACTGAATGCACCCATTGCTTCCTTTTCTACGAGAGTTATACCCCCACTCTTGAAATTTGGGAGAACGTGCAGTCTAAATATACTATTGGTCTGTTCTTTGTAGCTGCACTGCTGAACTGGTGCAATAAGCTAGAGTGAGAAAACCTATATTTGTCTCACTTTAACTTATCGCACCAGTTCAACAGTGCAGCTACAAAGAACAGACCATTGGTCTGTTCTTTTCAGCTGCACTACTGAACTGGTGCAATAAGTTAAAGTGAGAAAAAATATAGTTGTCTCATTTTAACTTATTGCTAGTTCCGCAGTGCAGCTGAAAAGAACAGACCACATATGTTTATGAACTGAACAGAACTGAACTGCAAATAGACTTAAATGCTGCGTCATGAGTGTATAATGATTGAAAAACAGGATTATATAATTTGAATATATATCGTGGCTTGTGTATTAAAGTCCAAAGTTAACCGCAACAATCTGTTACTGTGAATAGTTATAAGCAGTTCACTTCACAGTTTTCACGATGTTGCATACAATTAAACAAGGTGTCCGTAAATTTAGTACTAATGTAACTAGTTTGATAAACTGCAACCGATTAGAAGGAAAAGTCGCAATCGTGACAGCATCAACAGATGGGTAAATTGAAACAAAATTATTATCTTATATTTTTCTACGATTTGCATAACTTTTTGTTGACTTTAAACAAGTTTTACTTAAAAATATAAAACAAAACATATTATCAAGTAATATAAACCCCTCCCACTTTCTTTGTATCATATCTGGCTTTTCATTTCAAGAAATATATTTATTTGTCAATCTGAAGATTATATACATCATACTTTATTGTATTTATATTGTTTTATCTTTTTACAGCATTGGTTTGTCCATAGCAAGACGTTTAGCACAGGAAGGTGCTAAAGTAATGATTAGCAGTCGTAAGGAATTGAATGTAAAAAATACAGTGGAAAAACTCCAATCTGAAGGATTAGAAGTTGCAGGTACCATCTGCCATGTAGGGAAAACAGAAGATAGGAAAAAGTTATTTGAGAAAGTAAGATACATATATATGTTAATTATAGTAATTATAAATATGGTAATTAATAAGTATTATGATAAATATAGTAATTTTGTTTTATTTCTCAAGAATTTAAATATTTCTTGCACAATATATTTTTTAATGGAAGTCTGTATTATTTTCTATCTAAATTACTAATATATTTTATTATAACATGAGTAATATGAAAAATTATAGACTGTAGCGGATTTTGGAGGTTTAGATATTTTAGTATCGAATGCAGCTGTTAATCCATCAGTTGGAACAGTACTAGATACTACAGAAGAGGTCTGGGACAAAATTTTTGATATCAATGTAAAAAGCACGTATTTACTTATGAAGGAATCCTTGCCATTACTTAAGCAAAGTAAATCACCATCTATTATTATTATATCTTCAATTGCAGGATATCAACCTTTTAATGTGAGTTATTATAAAAGATTTTTGTTTGATTTGATAATTTTTTTCTGTTGGAACATTTTAGCTATGTGATATATAAATTTTAATGTCAATACAACCATCTTTCTCATCCTCCCTGCTTTTTTTCAGTTGCTGGGTGTATATTCTATCAGTAAAACTGCTTTACTTGCATTATGTAAAGCTACTGCAGAAGAACTTGCACCTGATGGGATTCGTGTGAATTGCATTGCGCCAGGATTGATAAAAACTAAATTTTCACGGGCGGTATTTATCTATAAATTTTTTTTTTATTTTAAGATTAGTATTATTTTTAACACATCAGCTTTCATTTTGTTGAAGAAAGATAATATTCTATCTAATATTTTATATGCATTTTATGTAATATTCTATAAATTGTTTTAATTCTCAGATGCATGAAATGGAAGAAGCACATGAAGTTGCTATATCACAAATTAGTATGCGAAGAATAGGGCAACCAGACGAAATCGGAGGTACAGCTGCATTTTTGGCGAGTGATGATGCATCTTATGTTACTGGTGAAGTCATAGTTGTATCTGGTGGAATGAAATCCAGACTTTAAACATTTTTTTTATAATATAAAATTTATATATTTATATTATATTGTCACTTCTTTGACAGTAACGCATGTATGTACTGTGATATATAATAATTGTTATCTTTGTCAATACTATATTTTACATTACTTTTATAACACTTTTATATAAAGTTTTGGGAAGATTCTGTTTTCAATTTTTAAGTGGACATATCTCAGTTGAACTCAAATAATTATACATAAGAATTTGGGAAGAAATAAAATTTAGTTGAAGTATATGGTTTATAAAATATTATAATTCTATCATTCCAATATTCAATAAATTTGCCATTGATATTGTTAACATAAATATTTTACCTTATAGCATATATTTTTTATATCTACGTCTATGATTTGCCATTGAATTCTACTATGTAAATTGATTTTTCATTTTATCTCAACAATAAGTTGAGAGATTTTATTTTCAAAGTTTTTAATTAATGAATATTTAATTTGATTAATGAATATGGAATGAAATTACAACTAATGGAACTATTATTTTATGTTCAAGTAAAGTTAGTCAATAAAGAACTATTTCAATATAAGGTACAGAAATAATCCTTTTAATAATAAAAAATAAATAAAAATGAAATTAAATGAAATTAAAATTATTGACATTTGACAGATTTTGATTTTTGCTCTCCTAACATTGTAGGAAATGGATAAATTTATTCAATAATACATTTAAAGACAGATAATACATTTAAAGAACATTTTTAACTACAGAAAATTGTTCAATCGTTAATATATTATTTCGTTGCTCAACGATACAACTCGTTAAATATTTATGTAATCGACAAAAATAATTCTTGATCTTCATCCGTGGTTATCTTAAGACTTATGCGAAATATTTTAAACACTCGTCTCGCGAATATTAATTACTCCATTTTTGTAAATTCCAAATAAGTATATTACATAACTAATTATACATTTAAATGTCGCGGGTGCTAACATTTATCTCACTGGTTGCGCTTGCAAGAAGACAGCACTACACAGTGATCCAATAGCATCGCGGTGTCACTGGAAAGCGATGTGCGATTGGTACGTAGCTCCGTCTTAGCCGAATATCACCGAGCTCGTGAGATCGTCGCTGGACGTGCCTGTCGGATCCTAAACAATATCCTCTTATCTCGCGAATGTCGCGAACATAAACACGAGAGTTCATTTCGATATGTTCGCCGCGTCGAGTTTATCGTCGCGTTGCGTTTTTTACAAACCGTTTCCGCCATCACGTTGAGCCGCTATGAACGGCTGCGAATCACTCCCCGAGATGATAAACTGCTCAGCGTTGTTTACGAACGGACGTTGCGATCAAGCATGTAACGACGGCCGTCGAACGACACGACCGCCGTCCCGTCGTCGTCGTCATCGTTTGACATCGCGTTCAACGTGAAACGTTCGTCGCGCGATCGACTCGGTCGATCGAGCGAGCGAGCGAACGAGCTTTCGGTCATCTTCGGCGTCGTGGTCGTCACGGGCGCCGATCCTTTCGCTTTTATTTACACGCACGCACGCAGGTAGACAGGCACGCACAGCTACGCTCTTCATGTATAAACATGGCCGTCGTGCTTTATGATAATCGTTCGTGTCGGTTAAAACGGAGAAGTGTCGTGCGCGACTGCGAGTAATATGGATGAAGGACTTCAGTCTCAGAGAAACCCAGGTAAACGACGTTGTAGTGTATACGCTGTGCTTGCCGTAGACGAGTGCGATCCGGTCATCGTTAGAGACTGTTGGTTTGTGTATCGCGCTCATTATCGCCCTGCGTTCATGCGCGCGCTCGCTCATACTCGCAGAATGATTTCCTATTTTTTCATCTTGCCGCGAACGCCAAGATAAGTAAACCTGCTGGTACGTCACGTATCGTTGACTATTATGTAGCATGCCCGTTTCACTCGTTGCTTGCCGCTCGGTCGCGCTCGACTCTTGAGAATGCCCTCGTCCTTATGAGGGAATCGCGTATCGTAATGTTGATCTTTCATCGCGGAGATTTTTTCAAACTCTTGCTTCTCGTATCTGGGTCTTCCAGGAAATTCGTGGGGATTCCTTATCTGCGATAGTTATCAGTACATCCATTTTTATAGTATCGCTCTTAAATCTTGATTCTAGAATAAATATTTAATGATAGTGAGATGGCCTATAATTTTATATCTATAAAAACTGATGATTATAGTGTCTTAAAAAGAACTTATATACATATTAGTTGTTACATAATTGAGATATTTAAAAAATTACAAGTAAAAGAAATATATTTCTTATTTCACAAATAAACAAATTTTTTTATTAATTATAGATTACTCATTTAGTTTTATATTTCTTTATTATATCTTAAATACATATATCTTCATAATGAGCATCAAAACAATATGCATATACAAATTATTATCAGATATATTACATAAGATTGAATAAAATATATACATGTATATTAATTTATTTTAGGCTGTCGTCTGGGTAAGCAATGAATGTACTGCGTATCTTGACACCGTGTGTGTTAAAACGCAGACGTGTAAGAAGTATAGATAGTACCGACGAAAGGGATTCCTGGTTTATGAGAAGACAGCGTGGAGATGCCTCTCACATGATACATAGAATGGGTGCTTCTGCATCATCAAGTGTCACCAGTATAGGTGGAGATTCGGTCCAAGCAGCTAGACTCTCAGCATCAAGCAGCCCAGATCAACATGGCATTGCAGTTAGGTACATTATCAATGTTCTATATAATTTGTAATACTGAATTTATAACATAATGTGTTACCATTTGATTCTCATATATCTCTTTATATTTGTGAAAATATTGTATATAAGTTTCTTATAATTTAATACATTCAAAGGCTTTATTGTTTATTTTTGCTTATATTTAAGTTATATACTCAATATGCTTATGGTTTATTATTTAAAAATTGTGAATGATTGAGATATTATCTAAAGAGTATATATGAGGTTAAACTTCCTAAATATAATAGAAATATCTGTTTATATTAATATATGTTTGTGTATATTATATATGTTAAATTTCATAGTAATATAAAGGCAGAAATATCAAAGTATATGAAAAAGTAGATATATATAAATAATATATAATTTGATTAATATAATTAATGTAAATGTAGTATTTTAAAACATGTATATAAGAAAAATGATTATATTCAAAGATACAAGTTATTGATTCGACCACACATTAAACTTTTTATAGTTGTTTATTTATGTATAGAGAGAAGAAAAAGAAGATGACAGGATTTGCGACATTACGCAAGAAATTCATTAGAAGACGCCGTTCTTCTAAAGCATGTGATCATGGTAGAATTATTAGAGATTTGGTGTATACATGGAGTCATTTGGAAGCAACAGCCTTGTTAGAGGAATATGAGGCACTGGCTGCGTTGAAAGATCTTCATGTTCAAGCTGAATTAGCTAGACCACCAGCTGCCACTTTTAAGCAGGACTTGTCGATGCTGTATGATCACAAGCATTGCTCTGATGTTGATCTTGTATATAGAGGAGCGTGTTTTCCCGTTCATAGGGCTGTGCTTTCTGCCAGATGTCCATATTTTAGAGATTTGTTAGGAGGCTGCCCTGGTATGTATCCATTATTTGAATAAATTTTAATTCAGGAATAAAGTTTCTTGTTTTTCCTGTTGTATCTATTATAGAAGATTCAAAGTACTTGCAAATTTTTATGCATTTATATTTACTTCCTATTTTGAATTTATTTCTTCCCAAAAAGAAAATTATGATTTTACATCGAACAGTTTGACATTTCCTTCATTAAAAAATTGCAGGATACGGTGCTAGGATATGTTTGGAGTTAAGGACTCCACATCTCGAAGTGCCGATGTTCTCAGCGTTGCTGCGGTATCTTTACACCGGTGACATTTGTCCGCACGACGCAACATTAGAAACGAACCTGTTGCGACGACTTGGGGAGGAATTTGGAACTCCAAATCCGCTAGAACATGATCTCAGATATTTGCTCGAATCCGGCGAAAACGCGGACGCCGCTCTCATATTCACCTCAGACGGTGATTATCAAAGACCAGATAGTGGTAGTTCTGAATACGGATTTCGTCCAAAACTGGAACTGCCGTGCCACAAAGCGATACTTTCCGCGCGATCACCTTTCTTCAGGAATTTAATACAAAGACGGACTAGATCAGGCGAGGATCACACGGAAAGAGCGCTTCACATACCTACTAGAATAGTGTTGGATGAAAGTGTAATACCTAAACGATACGCCAGAGTCTTACTACATGCTGTATATTTAGATACTGTTGACTTATCGTTAATAACGAGAACAAGTGGTTGTGGAAACAGTGCTGGTAGTCTGGGTGAGGTAAGTGTTTTGGCATTACCAGAGAAAGGAGGGAGAATATTTCTTTCTCTATGTGATTCAACTTTTGTTATTTGTTTCAATTTTTAGGTTCAAGCTCTAACGCATACAGGTCGAATGCGGCCGAGTCCTTTAGAAGAAGCAATGGAATTGTACCAGATTGGACGGTTTCTCGAGCTTGATATATTATCGCAGGGTTGCGAGGATATTATCTTGGAGTGTCTCACCTTGGAGTCGCTACCAACCGTTCTCAAGTAAATCTTTTGATTATTTGTAAATCTTTCATGGATCTTGAGTGCATTTTAGAATATGCTCTGCAATATGCAAGACGATATTCATGGCAAGAATCCATAACAAAAGATTGCATTGCGCCTACTTTTCCTTTAGTTTAAAATCGGAAATCGATCCTGCCATATTAAAAGTTATATTTTATTGTGCAGATGGGGTAGTCAACCTCACGGATCAGCATGGGTGCACAGACAAGCGTTGCATTATTTAAGAGAGGAATTTCAACCGATCGCTTCGTCCTCAATCCTCCATCAATTAGATCACGCTCATTTAGCAAATGTTTTACAGAGTCATTTTTTACAAGCGAGTGAACTTGAGGTACTGCAGGCAGTACTCAAATGGGGCGAACACGAATTAGTACGTCGAATGGAAGATCGGGAACCCAATTTACTTAGCCACACTGTGCACTCCGTGACGAGGAAGGGCATCAAGAAAAGAGATCTCAGCGATATTGAATTGCGAGAGATACTCAGTGAACTTCTACCTCTTGTCCGAATAGATCATATATTGCCACCGAATAGCGAAGCATTGGCCCAAGTATGTGTTTTCCTTAAGATGTTATTTTTAATTACTTAAAGTTTCTAATACTTCAAATTAACACTTCAGGCCATCAGGAGAGGTTTGGTTTCTACCCCCCCAAGCCACATGATAGGCGATGAAAGAGATAATTTGCGGATGAATGCGTGGATAAGAGGTGGAAAGAAAAACGGATTCTTCGTGAGGCCAAGGTTATTCATGCCGTACTACGAAGAGATTAAGGTAACAATGTGACTTTCCTCAAAATCAGAAATCATACTTATCGATGTTGATGAAATATTTTTGTCTATCAGTCTTTGGTAGAGGAACAGATGGTTCAAGAAGCCGATTTAGTAAGACTGCGAAGACCGCGATATGTAGCGGATATACCAGACGCGCTGTATATGGTTGAGGAGAAACCAAGAGCCATGGGTACCGCCGGTGTTGATGTTCTTGCTGCAGCATTTCCAGGTACTATAACTCAAATTATAGCGCAAGATTATTAAATGTCCTTGAGGGAATGCCAAAGTGGATAACAAATTCCAGAAATATCAATAATGTAGTAATGATATATATACAGGGTGTCCCATTTTAATCTGGCCGGCTGAATAAAATTCGAGGATGATATTTTCCAGAAAAAAATGTCAGACAAATGTTGTTTAGTTCTAAGGGGGACATTTGATGCCATCAACAATTTTGACCTCGAGTGAAGAGTTTAAGGCCATTCAAGGTCAACTTTTTTTTCTTAAATGGGAACCCCTATTTTTCACATCGGCAATCGATTCTAAAAAAAAAATTCGTAAAAAAAAAATGAAACTTTTGTCTGAAGCATTTTTTTTATAACGCAAACTAATTTCACTTATTCAGCCTCCAAAATTGAAATTTTCAAACTTTCTAAATTTTTTACTCGAGAATAGTGGAGTTTGGGGGGAAATTGCAGAAGACAAAAAGTTCTTGGAATGCTGCAAGGAATTCACTAGAATTTTCGCATAGTTGATCTTGCACTTTTTTCCGCCAATGTTTGGAAAAAATCTTTTATCTCATCATGTCCAGTACCTTCGGCATTAGCATCACCCGATGTGCACCACGTGGAGATCGCCGATGGGATTTTACACATCATTGGCCCTGAAAAGGGCCGAACTATGCGAAAATTCGAGTGAATTCCTTGCAGCATTCCAAGAACTTTTTGTCTTCTGCAATTTCCCCCCAAACCCCACCATTCTCGAGTAAAAAATTCAGAAAGTTTGAAAATTTCAATTTTGGAGGCTGAATAAGTGAAATTAGTTTACGTTATAAAAAAAATGCTTCAGACAAAAGTTTCAAGTTTTTTATGTAGAATCGATTGCCGATGTGAAAAATAGGGGTTCCCATTTAAGAAAAAAAAGTTGACCTTGAATGACCTTGAACCCTTCACCCGAGGTCAAAATTGTTGATGGCATCGAATGTCCTTCTTAGAACTGAACAACATTTGTCTGACATTTTTTTCTGGAAAATATCCTCGAATTTTATTCAGCCGGTCGGATTAAAATGGGACACCCTGTGTATATATATATATATACAGATTTGGGTATAGCAGTTTTTTGAATTTTTTATAATAGAACAAACACATTTAATATGTATCAGCTACAACATTTTTGTATCAGGCAAATATTTACGCTGGCAATTTTTAATGTTAATTTGAAAATTTTTATCATCTTTATCATATATTATAATACTGCAATTTACTTTACTTTTGGACATATTTTCATCGTATAAAAAGATTTAATTATTCTGTGCAATCAATATGATGTAAACTTTGCTGAGAAAAAAATCAATATTCCACCAATAAAATTTCCAAATGACGTCCTTCTAAATGGCATCCCTTGTATATCAAATTATAAATTAGAAGTCAACAAAAAACGAAATCGTCAGAGACTTTAAATAATAGTAATAT
The DNA here is from genome assembly GCF_003227715.2 of Harpegnathos saltator. Lineage (NCBI taxonomy): Eukaryota > Metazoa > Arthropoda > Insecta > Hymenoptera > Formicidae > Harpegnathos > Harpegnathos saltator. The sequence goes on along the minus strand of NW_020230159.1, from coordinate 118,754 downwards.
AAGAAGTAAATTAATACGTTACCGTATGCATATACAGTACCAGATTCTGCAACGATGGCCTTGATGCTGAAACGGGAGCAAAAATTGAGGCAGTCACCCAGCTGTCAACGGGCGATAAGCTTGCCGCTTTCTTCGCGACATGAAATTAATCGGCAAGTGCGACTGCGTGTTGTCAGGGAGTTTAATCTACCTGATACTGTAGCCGATCTTCTGGAAGTGAGTATATGTTACTGCTTCCTAGCATGTGCTTCTAATTTTACGGGTAGTTTAAGGTAATTTATAACGTTAATAATAACACCGGTAACGTGTGCGTGCTAACGTATTAAAATTAAAATAGAATGTGTTTCTCAGGAATTTGCACGGAATTATATCTAACGTACGGTTACACATACACATATGTGTAAACATTTATATTTATATGTGTAAATATTTACTATTTTGTTATACATCGTTATACTATTTCGTTATATACTCTTAGATATAATATTTTTTTACAAGCATTTTTATTAATAAGCATACATGAAATATTTCTTTATAATTTACAATACTTAATACACAGAACTTATTATGTTTACTAATAATCTAGAAGAGCATAATCAACGTAAATATTTTAAAGTATTAAAAGTCAAAGTCGATAATGTATATATATGTATATGTGTGTGTTTGTGTTTGTATGTGCTAGATTTGGTAAATTAGATGAAAGCAAAGCTATTTGCGCATATAGTTGGGGGCAAAAAGCACATTGCTGCACATTTTTGTCGACTTGCTTTGGAATAAACAAAAATCAAAATGATCAGATAATTTTCACCCGTTCTAGAACTTATAAAATTAAAAAGTGATTAGACTTCTTCATTGCTGACACTATACAGCAATATATACATATAATGCATCTAAATCTATAAATCTATATAATAAAGATTGCTCATGTATAATGAGATGCCTTCAAAAATGCGGCGATTATTGGCCACATTTTTAGCGTCGTGTGAAAATAGAATTGCATTATTTTTATATTAATATATTATATTAGTATTTCTATCACTAAAACTGATCCTAGGAACTACTGACTTAGCGATCGTATCTGTGTATTGCTAGTTGCAATCCTTATCATCTAATATTGTCTTGTAATATTGTCACCCGTATACTTGTATGTAATATTGTAAACTTGATCTCATTTGAAGAGCTATCTTTTAATTTTTTACTGTTAACGATTTGGTGGATATGGTAGCATTTATTTTGCACTAGACAATCTTTACGATAGGGCTGATTTTATTATATAAATAAACTTTTCTATCAATCAATTCACGAACCACCCTTTTCGATCGAACGTGAACAAAATGTGCAGCAGTTTCCGCTTGTAATTCACGTCATCAATACCACCCGTGAAAATGTCCTTATCTCCATTTAATGTGGATGTTTCCGTGACCGAGCCACGTGCCGCCTGTATCACCTGCACCATCATTATGCATTGGTTGAATTTTTTAGGCGCACTCTGGTTTAAATGCTCTATAAATTTACTTTTGGGAAACAATCCTATATCCACGTTCAACAATTTCAGGTAGTCAATGAAGGAGTTATAATACAAATCAATCATATCGTCAAGATGATCATCCATTACTTCTTCCTGAGAACTCGATATGAGGAAAAATATAAGATCTTTTACGCCGTAGTCATATGCTGTTAATTGGAAATCCACTATCTTCATGTTAATCGGTTTGCCTGACTCGTTATATTTGAATAGCATATTGTTCACCCAGAAGTCGTTGTGTACCAGCGTCCCCCAAGGTTCTTCCGCTGTTTCGACCATGGAATCCGTGGAATAGTGGAATCCGTGTTTGATCGTCTTCTCGATCCTGTCCAGATAAGATTCCGCTTCTGGCATTTTCTTGTAATCCTCGTGCGTTTTTGTCACCATGTCTATCACGCCATTCATCGCATCCTCATTCGAGGAATAATTCAGAACGGGTAGCACCGTTTTTTGGAATAACTCGGGTTTCTTCAGTTTTAAGCCGATCGTTATAGCGTGCAATTTGGCTAGATGACCGATAGCGAAGTCCATGTGTATCTTATCCAGTCCGACAATGCGATCTTGCATGGTGTAATCTTGATCCTTCAGATTCTCTAGAATAATGGCCGCTTGCTCGTCGAAACATTGCGGATCTTTCAAGCCCAATCTACCGGCCACAAATTGGGGCACAATGACGCTCAGTTCCTCCCGGGGAATCCCACTTTCGTCCTGTAACTTCAAAAACTCCGGTGCCACGGCGCTGTAAAAAGTCAATTCCTTCTTGAAAGTTAACGGGCTGTCGAATAAATCCAATAAATATGCCGATCTCGGCGGCAGTTTGACAACTACGTTCAAGGTCCTTTTCTTGTCGTTCTGTTGGGCATTGATATTGATAGCTAATATCACGCTGCCGAAGTTCTCTCCCGGGTCAGTTAATGGCTTCCATTTCATGTTATTTATTTGAAAATCGGGACCGTAAGTTTGCTTCAACAACACCTCTAGATCTTGTATCGGCAGCATGTTATTTGACGTTGGCATTTTCGTCCTAAGACAAGATTTTATAACGATTATTATTCCGAGAAAAAGAATTACTATATATATAATTGATCATATATCATATTTATATATGAACAAACGAGAGAGAGAGAGAGAGAGAGAGAGAGAGAGAGAGAGAGAAAATAAGTTAAAAAACATAGACATACATTACGTATTTGTTGTACAGAATTTGTTGTTTTAGAAAAACTAGAATTTTCTTGAACTTTTCCTTGCGTAAGATGGGTATATTTTATACCTTGTGTATTACATATGTTGAAGAGTGCTCAGGCTGAAATAGAAATTTCTGTTAAAATTTCTGGTCCCTCGTCGCGGAACTTTTGATTGATGACATTAAAAGCGAGAAAACGTTAAAAAATGTTCGTGCTATTTTCAAATAAGAAGGATATTTGTGTAAAAAAAATACTTCAGATTGTTAAAGCATACTTGTAAAATGCTCCGAACATACTGTTTCTTCTTTGGTAGACAATCAACAGCTTTAAAATGACTTCATGCGCACGCACATTATTCTTTATGACTAACAGCATGTTATGGTGAACCTTATATTACATGAATGCTTTTATATATAGTCATTTTACAGTTGTTGATTAATTTTTGAGGAAGAAATATAGTTTTTGGAACATTTCACCAGTGTGCTCTAGCGACCTGAAGTATTCTTTCATAGAAACATCTTTATTCCTTTGGAAATATCTAGAATTTTCTGCAAATCATTCTTGCCTCTGATATCACTATGACTGATTCAATATGACTGCTGACCCAGGAGAATCCAAGAGTCTTGGGTTTATTATATTCTGAATTCTCTTTTATCGTTAAAAATAACTGTAAAAGTGACTTATACATAAGCCTTCTGATTGGCTTTAAGTTACTTTTAGAATCACTTTTAGTAATAAAAAAGAATTCAGGATATAGACTTTAAACTGAAAGCTGTTCAAAGGTAAGAAAAAAATAAAATGTTGCCAGGCACATAGAAAATAATTTTTCTTTCAATTTAGTATTAAGACTACCTAAGCAGTCAAAATTATTGCTTTTGAATGTTTTGTTTTTCTTTATCAAAATTATTAAATTTTATTGCATTTTATATTTTTGATTGACATGGAATAAAACTTAAAAGAATATTAAAGGAATATGCGACATTTTCTTGCCTCTTTTTCTTTGTCTATTTTTTAATTCTTTTTTCTTAATTTATAATTTAATAATTTTCTTTCTACTAGGTGCGCAACTAAGTTTCCGGGTTTTTTTGATCAATGAAAAATGGAAAATTTCAAGAGAAATACAAAAAATGGTTTATTCAAAGTATCATCCCTCGCTAGCTACACATTTTTGCCATCTCTCTGGCAATACATGAATACCGCAATGATAAAACGACGCGTCTTTGGACCGAAACCATTCATCCAACCAATTTTGCACTTCTTCGAAATTGGCCAAGTGTTGCCCAGACAAGCCATGCGCCATCGACCGGAACAAGTGATAATCAGAAGGGGCCAGGTCTGGCGGGTGCGGTAGCAGATCCCATTTCAGCGTTTCGATGGTGTCCTGGACGATGGAAGTGCGATGGCACGGAGCGTTGTCGTGCTGCAATATCACTCGTTCGTGTCTCGTGTCCCATTCTGGCTGTTTTTCGAGCAATGCATGGTTCAAATTGATCAGTTGTTGTCGGTAGCGATGCCCATTACAGTTTCGCCCGGTTTCAGCAGCTCATAGTACACGATTCCTTTCTGGTCCCACCAAACGCAGAACATTGTCTTCTTTCCGAAGCGATTTGGCCATGCCGTCAATGTTGATGCTTCGCCAGGTGAAAGCCATGATTTTTTGCGTTTGGGATTCTCGAAATATATCCACTTCTCATCACCAGTAACAATTCGATGCAGGAAACTCTTTCTTTCATGCCGCAAAAGCAAAATTTCGGAAGTGGCTCTTCGATTTTCCATCTGTTTCTCAGTCACCTCATACGGCACCCATTTTCCTTCCTTTTGAATTTTTTCCATGGCAAATGGTAAACGTTTGGAAATACCTTGGCGAGTCATGTTTAATGCCTCCGCAAGTTGATCTTGTGTTTGCGTATCATCTTCATCCAATAATGCTTGCAGATCGGCGTCCTCAATTGTTTGGTCTTCCGGAGCGCTCCTTGTCCTCAGTGTCGAAATCGCCACTTTTGAAGCATTTAAACCAATCTTCACAGGTAGTTTTCGATGGTGTATGTTCGCCGTAGGCCTCCTCAAGCAAACGACGTGCTTCAGCTGCACTTTTTTTCAAGTTAAAGCAGAAAAGCAAAGCTTCCCGCAAATGCTGTTTATTTGGCACAAAACTCGACATCTTCGTTGTTAGAAAAAATATTTTTGCGTTGCGATATATGTTGGTATTACGACTGGTTATTATTAACAGATGTCCAAGCTATAAAAAAAACACAACTTCAGACATGTATGTCGACTACATGTGTCGTTAGCGCCATTCATGTGTGAAACCCGGAAACTTAGTTGCGCACCTAGTATAATAACATTAATTTTTTTCTTAATTTACATTTTAATAACTTTGATAAAAATAAATATACGCTAATTCGGCACTAGAATTACCGACGTTAAATCATCGGTAATTCTACTGTTAATAAACAATTAAAAATATTGTTAATAAACAATAAACAAGACAAATTATTAATAAAAAAAATTAGTTGAATTTAAAATTTATTTGTTTTGGTATAGTTCATGTAAACTAATGTACACTAATTAATATTAGTATTTGGCTTTTGACTTATTTTCATTGTTAAGTATGAAAAAGATTTATAATTTTCTTATCTTTGAAAAAAATTTATCTTTGAAAAAAATGGCCGTAACTATTTAATAGTAATTATAACTTATATTTAAACATGATGACTAAACAAGAATTTGTACTTTTAATATGATTTATATTTAATTTGATATGACTTATATCGTTAAGAAACGTAATTATGTTGTATTTATTGACAAATTGTAAAAAAAGAAAAACAGAAAAACAATTTATAATGCATATTGATATGATACTATAATTGCTTCTAGATTTTAAACTAAAGATTTATAAATAGTTGGTTTATACGATACATTTGAATTGTTCGATTAGTTTGAAAAAACAATATTAAATAGTAATATTTGTTTCCATTATACAACATGATTTTATTCAAGAAAATTAAATTTTTGTTATGAATGAAAATGATGTGTCATATTATTATGTTATTTCAATGAACCAAATTTAAGCCAAAAAAATAAAAATAAATAAAATATTTTTGTATATTAAAATATTTTTGATTAAAAAATATTTTATTATTTTATATATAATTGTTTTTAAAAAATAAGTAAAGTTTCTTTTTTTGTACATATATGGAACTTTTCCATTAAATATATATACAGGGTGTCTCAGAACTTTGGTACACGGGCTCCGTAGGGATATAGAGCTAAGTGAAAGGAACGAAAAAGTCCTGTGCCACATATATATATATATATATTAACCTTTATGAAATTCAAATATTTTTATCACGTGAATTCGTTATTTTGCATTTAAAATTTAACTTTATAAGTTTGCTATTTTTCTAGTTTGCGTATTTAATATAATTCTATTTTATCACATTTAACGGAAAATCTAATCATGCATTTATAGGAAGTTTTCTGCAAAATTTTTCAAAATTTTTCTTATATTTTAAACTTCTAAATTCAGTTGTAGACAGTTGTGTTTTTCAAAATTCTCGCGAACAAAACAAAAAGATGTCTAATGTATGCAAACTGTAGAATTTTTACATCAGACAAATTTTTATATTAACAGACAGTTTGAGATTTCAATTTCAAAATTTTTATTGCTTTCATCGTGTATTGAGCAATGTTTAAATTCATCTTCAAACATATTTTCTTTGTGAAAATGTATTTTTAATTCTGTGCAATCAATATGACATACATTATGTAGAAAAAATCAATATATTGTCGGTAAAGTTTCAAAGTATGACATTCCCTTAAGGATTTACATCATTGGTAGCGTGGAATCATAAATGCTTTTATACAATGGAGGTACGTTAAAAAATAAATTGGAACATTACTCAATATGTGATGAAAACGTTAAAAATTTTAAGATATATAATATCCATTTTTTTTATTAACAATATTGCAACTATTCGTTCGAGTATCTCTTTTACAAATCAATGGACACACGTATACATACACTTTTTTGTTTACAAAGATCGATACTATGATCTCTTAGAATGTTGACAATTCTTCCGAGGCGTACTGCATATGTACAACAAATATGGGTATCTGCACAGGAAATACGAACAGAGTAGCATGATTGCGTTAATTTTCTCGATATAATGTTTTCATAATTGCCTATATATTATCGACATTTTCAAAGTTCATCATCTGCTGTGCATAACCTTAACAAGCAAACAAGAAATTACTTTCCTATCAGTTTTATCACTATTTATAATACACACCTATAGCTTGGCAATATTGTCATGTGCAAAAAATCTGTCGCGACATCGTTTCATTCGAAAAAGACACCTTATCGTTATCTGGTACAGTTGTTCTGCTATCTCGAGTATCTTTGATATGAGAATTCGTACACATACATACTCACAGTGTATACTTTGCTCGTTTAACGTGCACTTGCGGATCGCATCCACTATCAACTGCCATTGCATCGTTAAGCTTCTCTATTTTATAACGAGGAGCGCGTCGATTAATTTGCGACTATCGGTATGCTTGCCGTCGCAACCATGACTCGCTTATGCAAATGCAACTATAGATAAGCCGGCCGCTTTCCTTATCGTTATTCGCAGTAATACTTAGAGGACATTCGAAAACCCAACAATAAATGACGATTGGAAGAATGAAAAACAGTATGAAAACATAAATCTATAACAACCGTCCCCCCTTGAAAAAGGTTAGCCAAACTTCGGCACTCTTTCTACTCTTCCTAAGGATGAAAAAAGTCATATAAACAAATGTTTATATGAAACATTTCCTTTCCGAGATACACTTTTTTGTTTATGATTGAGTATTGTAGGAATGTTTAAGGCTTACTCGAAGAAATTGCTGGAAATGATTTCCTTTACATCGACGTTGCAGAGACGTTCTATCGAAGACGTTGAAAAATTTCTAGTCTATTCGGAATTTTGTTACATGCGGCAATAATCCTTTTTTTCCAGACTATTAATAGAATTATTATCATGGACTAAAGTTTTAAGATGTCCCCACAAATAAAAATCTAAAGGAGTCAAGTTAGGAGAGCATACAGGCCAGGTAATTGGTCCTCCTCTGTCAATTCACCGATTGGTGTAATTGGTGTAATTAAGATATTCTCTAGTAGGTCGACTAAAATGGGCCGGAGCTCCATTATGCATAAACCATATTCGAGTGCGTGTTACCAATGGTACATCTTGTAACAGTGTAGAAAGTTCAGTTTCCAAAAATTGCGTATAATCTCTACCGTTGAGTGTAAATGGAAGAAAAACTGGTCCAATAAGCATGTCTCCAATAATTCCAGCCCACACGTTGCATGAAAATTGGTGTTGGTGTCGAGATTGATTAACAGCATGCGGATTTTCATATGTCCACAGATGTTGATTGTGAAAATTTACAATAGCGTCTTGTGTAAATTTTATTCCATCTGTGAAAAGCACAGACACTTCGAAATGTTATGCACTGTTGCAGATATCATTGACAAAAAATTACTCGTGATTGATAACCCACTGGTAGCAGTTCTTGTATTCATTGCTACAACATATGCTGTCGACAAAAGTGTATCTCGACGATGCGAAGCATGTTAATTAAACTTCATACATTCCTACAATACTCTATCATAGGCAAAAAATATTTATCCTCGGAAAAGAAGAGTTTCCGGACTTATGTTCATATGAACTTTTTTCATTCTTAGGAAGAGTAGAATATGGTTTGGCCACCTTCTCAGGTATCAGCCTGTATAGAATGAAACCGATAATGCGGCGTTTACTAACTAACTTGCGCATTCCTCAGAAATTAGGAACGTCATTATCCGTACTTACTATGGACGTAAACGAATATCGAGTAAAAACGTAATCGTGCCTTTTAACAAATCGTGGCTATTAACGAGGCCAAAGAGACGCAACAAGATCTATTTATAGTGCGCATCGACGATGCGAGGGCCTTTGAACGTTAAGATAAATTAGTTGCAGAAACGACGACGAACGATGTAAACGAGTTCGTCCATGACCGTTGCTTCCGTGTCGCTACGCGATCTTTTACGCGATCGGTCGGACAGAGCCTCTGCCATCGTGTTTCCGACTTTTTAAAATAATATTTGCTTGTTTTTCTTCCTCATCTACGGAGACAATGTTCTATTGTTTTAATTGATCGATAATAACGAGGAAACGAAATAGAAGACAGCAATTATCGAGAGACAATTGTTTGTTTAAGAAACTCGTTACAGTGACTCGTCATATTGAGGCATCCAATTAACTTTCTGACCTGTATAATTGCCCGAGTAACTCCGTGACTGACGACCGGTGACATACTTACGAGCACCAACATTGGACGGGCAGATCGTTTTATTTCTGGTAATGGACCGATTTTATTTTCAGAAATCGTCGCAATTGGGACATTTAAATTTGATGTAATATCGATTCGATACTGCGGCCGGCTACCGTTGCACTCAAATATCGCAGATACACCGAGTTTCAGTAAAGTTTTAACATTTACCAGACCTACTTTATTAGTTTTTCCAATCTCATCATCAAATACAGGGTGATCCAAAATTCCCACATTCGGAGTACAGGACATGATATTTTATGCTAAAACAAACAACTTTTTTATTTAGCAAAATTGCGTCCGCGTAGCCGAGTAGTTTTTGCAGGAGAGCGTATTAAAGTTAACGAATAACCGCTCTTGTCTGTGTAGCACTCAGGGTCGGCGCGCGCACTTCATACTCGCGTGTACCTAGTCAGTGATTAGTATTCATAAGTAATGCCTTTTAAGACACTCTGTTGTGATTAGTTTACGACATCTTAAGACTGTACTTAAGACAATCTTAAATAATAATCTATTATAAACAATATCGGGATTTCACAACTCGCAAAGCATATTACTATTTACATTTATTTTTATTTTCAGATGATATTGTGCAATTTTTTATTCATTTATTACGTAAGAAATATAAAGACAGTACTTATTTTATTAACTTTCCATTATTTAAGCAATATAATACGGAAGAAAGTCAAATCTCGACATTGTTCGTAGTTGATTCTTATTATTTAAGATTGTCTTAAGTACAATTTTAAGGTGTCGTAAATTAATCATAACAAAGCCATATGAGCGTCTTAAAAGACATTACTTATGAATATTAATCACTGACTAGGTACACGCGAGTGAGGTGTGCGCGCCGACCTTGAATGCTACACAGACAAGAGCGGTTATTCGTTAACTTTAACACGCCCTTCTGCAAAAATTACTTATTGGACGCAATTTTACTTAAGGAAAAAGTTGTTTGTTTTAGCATAAAATATCATGTCTTGTACTCCAAGTGCGAGAATTTCAAATCACTCTGTATAATCAGGACCGGCAGTTGCTTTTTGAAAGTCGTTTGTTATCGTTATTCATTTTGAAAAATATTCATATGATATCGTTATTCATTTCGAAAAATAACTTGTTGCCGTATAAAAATGAGAGACAATAAAACTATCTGCACATTTGTCAGTAAGTTTGATTTAAGTAGAGCCTCTTTTTACATATTACACGCGTTTGTTACATGATCAATAGTTACTTATAATTTGTATCTATTTCAACTAAAAATAATTACGTTAAAATAGTTACGTTGATTAAACGTTATGATAATATAATTTGTGTCTGCGCGTTTATAATACTTTATAAACATATGCGCATTAGATCCGACTAGTTCTCATTGTCTTTTATTTTTGTTTGACTTCAATCTAAGTTTTACAATTATTTATTTGAGATTAATTCGTTATTCAAGAAATAACGAGATGTTATAATTTTCATTATTTTTCTTCATTGAACTTTAAAGACTTGTTTTTGCGATCTGCTACCATCTATTCCACGCAGAAAAAAGGTTTTGTTGAATTAACAAAATACCAATAACCGCATGGTTATGTGGTTTATTAATATAGGACGGTAAATGATTCCATTGTGATAACAAATGATTTGTTACTTATGATTTATCGCTCCAACCAACAATTTTATAATGGGAACAAATGTGTTGCATCTCTAACAGTGTATATTTGTTAAAATTATAAATAATGAAAAATTATTTGTTGCAGTAACTGTTTGATTTGTCCCCCGTATAATTATCAAACAATTAGCAAACGTTCATTTCTTGTGACAACAGAAGTCTTTTTCTCAGTACATATAGTCCGTTGAAGAATGATTTTGACATATCTTCTTCTAATAAAATTATGAATATTCCAACTTGTCGCAATTGCAAACCATTTGTTCACAAGCATTTACTCAGCTTTTTGTTGATTCTTATTCGATAAAAAATCAGAAGATAAATATATTTATGTACCTCATAAATCTTTCGTTGTAGTTATGACGCCGAATATCTCACATATCGTTTATTTCTTATTATTTCTTATATACGTTTTGTTTCTTTTACGATAGAAATCGTTTATTGCGTAAACTCAGCAGTGATCCGCAATTGCAACATCTTAGAGTGATCTTCTAATATCATTAGAAAAAATTTAACCTTTTGCACTCAGATATTCCCTCTGAGGGGACATCATAAGTCTAGCAAATCACTTTCAGGGGACATAAAGACTTTATTAGTGGTTGTACAAAATAAATTTATGCGAGTGCAAATTTTTCAGAAATACGTTCAGAAATATGTTTTCTTAAAGTTTTCATTCAAATGTCACGAAAAATCGAATCAAAATATGATATACAGGGTGTCCCATTAAAAAAAAATACCTCAATAAGCTTCTTCAACGAAGTATTTTCAGCAAAAATGTTTCGGATAAAAGTTGATTTCAAGGGGGACATAAAACAACTATACTATTTTGTTTACAAATAGCACCACTTTCGAGATATTCACTGATCATTACTTTTCTTAAATGGAAACCCCAATTTTTTATCACACCGTCTTTTTTACCAATTAATTTAAACAACTTTTGTCTGAAACATTTTTTCATTTGCCTAATATTTTTTGAGATATGTAAGGAAAACTTGATAACTTTTTCAATATTTAACTCATGATATCTCGCAAACCATTTGTCGAAAGAAAAAATGGTACTATACTTTTTTGTTCTACTTGGTCTCAAGAATATATTGTTACAATAGCGCCCTGACTTTTGTTAATTTGATGATTTTGAAATTTCCAAAAGTTCAGTAAGTTAACAAAAGTCAGGGCATTATTGTAACAATACATTCTTGAAGCCAAGTAGAGTAAAAAGGTCTAGTACCACTTTTTCTTCCGACAAATAGTTAGCGAGATATCCTGAGTTAAATATTGAAAAAGTTATTAAGTTTTCCTTAAATATCTAAAAAAATATTAGGCAAATAAAGTGTTTGTAAAAGTTGTTTAAATTAATTAGTAGGAAAAGACGGTGTAATAAAAAATTCGGATTTCCATTTAAGAAAAGTAATAATAAATGAATGTCTCGAAAGTGCCATTTGTAAACAAAATAATATAGTTGTTTTATGTCCCCTTTGAAATCGTACAACTTTTGTTCGAAACATTTTTGCTGAAAATATTTCGTTGAAGAATTATCAAGGTGCATTTTTAAAAATGAGACACCCTGTATATACTAAGATATATGTAAAAAATATCAGCCGGTGTTACATAAAAAGAGAATAGACTTAACAATAAATTACATATTCTCAGTGTGGGAGGAAGAAAACGGGACTGCATTGTCTGCTTAAATAGAAGAACACCAGGTGAAAGACGCTAAAAAATTATTATTGTACAACATATATCAACGAACCTGCAATGCCTATCGGTGACTATTTCACATGTTACCACAAGTTTGAAAAATATAAGATATAACATTTTGATTTTTTGTCATAAATATGTTCCTCAATGTCTAAAGATTCATATAAACCAAATATCATTGCAATAAATTACTTGGTTTCAAAACTATACTATTTAATATGACGCTATTCTTGCTTGCACATTTTCCTAAAAAGGTTAAACATAAAATCTAAATGTGAAAAATCTAAATCATTCTGTAACTGACTGTACATATATTTTACGCATGCCAAGTAACAAAAAAAGTATCGATTATATTCGTTATTCGTCATTAAAAAAAAATGTAATTGTATTACCGCCACCGTCACTAATGAATAAAATAATGACGTAAATAATCGATAAAATAAATAATTGTTTTGAGAAAGAAAATCTTAACGATAATAGTGAAAATTGTGGTACACAAGTAATTCATCATTTCTCAACCTTGTTGAAACACAAATTAATCGAATAATTATCAGTGATAATGTGTACGCATATGTGTACATAAACAATTAAATAAAAAATTAGTAAATTTTGCCCAGTAATAAATGTTAGACTTAGAAATATTAGAAATATTCATTGGTATACGCCTAAAATACGTATTGATAGATTTGCAACATAAGAAAGATAGATCGTTTCCGATAATTGAAATGAGGAGAAATGGTATTTTACTGTAATCAATATGGAAATCTATGTAAATAATTTAATAAGTACGTCACAGAATTCTCACATCAAGATCGTTGAAATGTGCAAAATGGGATGGGTGAGAGGGTTCAAATTGTAGTTCTTGTGTGTGTATTGCGATAAGAAAGTTTAAAGATATACCTAGGATTAACGAGTAACGTAAAATGTATATGAAATGTATATAAAATGTAAACATTACGGGTTTATTATGTTTATTTTAACCGATGTTAGTCATTCATAAGTGGACATTCAATATTTCAAGTACACCAATCCTTCTTTCGAAATATTTATATCGAATCGACGTCAAAAATAAAACGCGAATGTTGAAAATAGTCGATATTCATGAATACAATATATTGTATATGTGATAATGCTTAATCACGCGCGAGTTTATTAGTTTGATTATGATTGGAGTTTATCAGTTAAATAAATATCTAGATTGCTAGGTTATTAAAACGTCTCCTTCTTTTTCTCTTTTTTCTTTTGTATAGGAATGACTTTCATGAAAATAACGTATTATGAAGATATTTGTGATAGTGCTTAATCACATTTGAGTTTATTAGTTTGATTATCATTGGAGTACATCAGTTAGATGAATATCTAGATTGTTAGGTTATCAACGCGTCTCCTCTTTCTTCGTTTTTTTCTTTTTTCTTTTTTTCTTTTGGAACGACTTTCATGACCATAATGTACTATGAAGATAATACTTCTTGATATCAAATTGTTACTATTTGCTGCTTAACGCCAAGCTTTTCAATTCGCAATTTAACTGATTACCAAAATATCTGATTGCTACGTATGAGAACTTAAATGACACAGATGGATGAGAAAAAGGAAAAACATATCGCGAATGACAAGAAACAATTGTCTCGTTTTCATGTACATAGTATGCATGTATGCTGCAGCTCAATAATCATATAATCGCACTTGTAACTATGTTGCGTTCTCAGCGATTATCTTTTGCTAGTAAGTGTTAATCACACCTTTGCCTCATTCGTATGCGGATACATTCTCAGTACGGAAGCAATTCCACGCTGGATCACGCATTAATTTCTTATCGTATGAAAGTCGCATCGGAGCAATTTACTCAGGCGCACTCGCGCTGTTATTCGCGCTAAGCTAACTTCGGCTGTGCAAGACTTAGTCTCGGTCCATTTCTCACACTTTCTACTGTGATTCTATTCGATTCTTCATCGCCGATCTTAGAAATTGATCTTTATTCTACGCAGAAAGTTTGACATTTCTGTTCCTTTTTTTTTTTTATAATATCCATCATTAAACAAGTGTCCCTATAAATTGTCCTTGACATTAAAATCCCGATAGAGTTGTTACTTAAACTTAAAACAAACGAGGAATGAAACTTCGATTTTTACTTACGCCTTACATCTTCAATTTTATATAATTGAAGATATACTTTTATATAACTTTTTATATAACTTTATGTAACTGAATTTTATATAATTGAAGATACACTTGATACATTATTTTGTTCAGAGAAAAAGTTTGCAATGAATAAAGAAAAATGCAAGTGCGTGCTTTATCGACTTAAAGGTAAAATTATCTTCAGTTTCAAATTTCCTTTTTTTATTTTTAGATTATAACGTACAAAGTTGATCGTTCTCTGATATTTTCTGGCGCTTCTCTGAATTAAATAAAAAATTTTTAAAATTTAGAATGATAGTACGGAAAAAATAGCATTAAACGTGAGAAGACTGGACGGACGGGCTAAGAAAAAGATAAGCTCGGCATATTTCATCTATTAATAATTATTTATCGGCAGATATAGATCCCGTGCATATTTATATATTTACCGAGTACAATCACAGGCGCATAACGTTCTCCTGCACCGAGCGACGGATGATGGCAACGATGAGATCTTCTCTTGAAAATAACTCGCAGAATGTTAGACTAATCTTTGAAAGCGCGCTGGTATCATCGGTGAAGAAAAAAACGCAACGTTTGGTATTTTTCCGCGATCGCTTACCTTCTGTCATTAATGGTTTTCATTATTGCATCATCATTGCACCTACGTAAATAATCATGCGATCGAAGTGACACAGCCGCAACAATAAGCAGATGTCGTTTAATTCAAATCGTATCCGGAAGGAATTTGCATGTGACACACGACTTCCTTGGCGGCACACAGTGCAAACAAAGAACGAGATTCAGCGTATACCGTGGAAGAGGATCAATCGCAACTATTCGAATTGAATTAAACAAACTGAATTTCAAGGTTGTGCATAGTGAACTATCTGAATCCTTTCAGTAAAAGTGTCGCGTTTCTTTACAAAGACACTAAAGTGCATGACGAACTCCAAACATTGGTAACGTAAAGGCAATTGTCAAAAAATCATATCCGATGAGCAACTAATTCAATTACAATATCCTTTTCGTATTTCTTCTACAATCGTAAATCAGAAAGGATGTCTGTTATGGGAGAATTCTTTCATTAAACAAGATAGATGCCTTCGAAAATTCACATAAAAAATAGCGGGCAATCTTTAGCAGAAAATATCACACGCACGTATAGAAATCTTTCTATAGCATATATTTTTTGTGTGTATGTTTCTTTTTGTCGGGCTTCTAAATCCAATTATTAAGGTAATGCAGCAATGTTCTTTGAAACATTTCTGAAGAACAAACACGTGTGAAATAGTCGGCTGATTAAAAATTGCAACATTTTTTTCGATGAGTTTTATAACACATTCTCTATCCAATAGAATCGTTTCTTTTTTCTTTTTTCTTTTTGTAATTTTGTAATTTTGATAATCTTTTTTTGTTTTAATATATTATGCAGTAAGATCAATTTTTTTTATATTTGAAAGGAACATTTATATTATACACGCAGCTACGTTTCAACTTTGTTAATCTTTCGACCACGTTGCACAGTTCAAATTCTTACGTTAATTTATCAATTCAACTATAATTTGTTCATCATTCAATTGGTCTTTCTAATTTCCCAACACGTCAAATCAACGTCAATTGATAACACGCTAATGTCATGGAGGAAAGATGAATATTGATAATACCAATTTTCGCCTAACAGTTTGAAGAGCTCTCAAGCTATTTGCCGGATCTATCAGGAAACCCCCGCATTTACGTATGGCATCTGTTCAATTACGACATATTTAATATACTTTATTGGAATTTCTCGGTGGAATTCCTCGGTGGAATTGGAATATCGGTTATTACGGTATTTACCCGATATTGAAGTCATCGTATCAATTATGTACATTCAGTACGAATCAGCTACATCGGCGTAAAATATATTAAAATATATGAAAAAATATATAATATCGCAATAGAAAAGCTCGTATCGTCCGATAACGCATTTTTGTTTCTGCAGTTCAGTTCGAACAACCAAACTCAACACGCGCGAATTTTACACTCGATAACACTCAGACACACGTACTCGCGGATGAACTTTGGAACGTGTTTTGCGTTAAGATTCATCATCATGCTTATTCACTATTCGTATACGCTGCTGAGTATTCGTCGCCGACTTCCATTATCGCGACACAGTTTCGTAGTTTGCAGTTTGTGCGATATTGTTATCTAAAGTTTGCTGGTCATTTTGGCAACAACAGTAAATGCTAATAGTAGTGGCATAATCGTTACATCTTAAATTGACACATTATGTATCAATAAGTCACGAAAATGACGTCGGTATTTTGACGCGTTACGTAACTCGCGAGTGTGTCAGCGTTTATTTCGAAGGACATGTTTCGCAGAAGACGAGTGTTTCGTTTTGTCACGGAGACGCTTGGAGGATGCGTGACGAGAGCTTAATTAGAGTGATTAAGGAGCGGACTATTTTTGCGGATTCTTAAATATAATATCGAGCCGTACAAAAGTAATTTGTTTTTTTTCTTTTTTAAGTTTGACGATGTAACCTCGGAGAACATTATTATCTTTTTCTTTTTGCAAGTTAAACTCATAGTGATATAAAATTTTTCTATCGCATATATAAGAAAAAGAGAGGGGGGAGGGGACAAGGCGAAAAACGAAGGAACATTAATGTTTCTTAAAACAACATAAACGAAATAAGATGCATGCATCTAACAAATTCCCGCTATTTTATCTGTTTTGTAGGTTAAAAAGAAATTTTTTTTATTTTCTTTTTCTTTAACGTTAAAAAAGATTGGCCATTCTAATCAATATTTCATTGAATTAACCTTTTGTAGATATGATGTTTTGTGAGTGTGAGTGTGCTTACTATTTACTACATAATATAAAATAATTTCAGAAATAGGTTTCACACGTTATACAGAAAAATGTTGTATTTCTACGCGCGCTATAAAAAAACAGCCGATAACGAATATATTCGTATATTCGTAACATGTTTGAAACGATAATAGTATCTTGTTCAGAATATTTCAACACATGTCTGTAAAAGATTACAAAGAATTAAATTAGAAATGATAACATACTGGTGGAATTCCAGTTCCATAATATTTGTTAAAACGTTTTGTTTAATAATTCTACATATAGGATGTTTTTTAAGTACTATTCAATATTTTACAAGGCAATTATTAGAGTATTATTAAAAACTCTATAAAATTATCGTTTTTGTGCCTAATAGCTCCTAAAAAAAGAGATTTCTTTCTCAAACTCAAGCTAATGAATATCTTTATTTTTAACCTACGCTATTGACTTTTTATAAAACGGTGATTATAGGTTAAAATTAAAGGTAATTCTTTGCTTATTCATTGACTCGCATTTGAAAAAGAAATCTTTTTTCCATTCAGAAATTATTAAGAAAAATCGATAATTTTATATAATTTTAAATACTTTTTATCTCTCAAAAATATTCAGAAGTATTTATATAAACTTTTCTTCTCTCATGAAATGATCTCTCTCTCTCTCTCTCTCTCTCTCTCTCTCTCTCTCTCTCTCTCTCTTTCTCTCCCTTTCTCTCCCTTTCTCTCTCTTAAACAATTCTTAAAATATTAGGTAATAATAAGAAATATCCTATATATATTTTCTGGCTTCTGCACAATTGTGCTTCAATTGCGGACACTACGCGAATAACACGGGACCGTTCGAGATCTGTAGCCGAGGTCACTTCGGTTTTGGCAAGCTTTGATATCTTACTTAACGTTCCGAGTCTCATGATTAGCTTGCTACGTACGATCGCAAACGTTCGCAAACAAAACGAACATTTCAGCATTTACGACTCTGCGATAGTGATAATGTTCACATCCCAACAGAAACGTTGCAAGTTTTCCGCGCTTCGTTGATTCATCAACCGAATATCGTAATGTAGATAAATTATAAAACTGTGATATTCAAAAGTACGAAATGGTTTAGACTAGTGGTTTGTTCTTTTTAGCTGCACTGCGGAACTAATGCAATAAGTTAGAATGAGATAACTATATTTTTTCTCACTTTAACTTATTACACCAGTTCAGTAGTGCAGCTAAAAAGAACAGACCAAAAATATGCTCGTTAAATCGTCATAATTGAAAGCTATTATTAGTAGATTTTGTGCGGTAACCGATTATAGTAGGAGTTGAAGTGACAGTGTATGAAATATTGGATGCCATAGTTGTCACGAAGAATTCAAGAAAACAAATATTTTTATTATGCTCTTATTTATTAGATAAGAGTGTAGCAGAGAATCAATATTTACAGCAACTATCACTTCGTTTTCTGTCATAATCATAATAATTATCGTTGAAACGTCAATAATTACTCAATCGTGACAATTTGTTATGTTTTTTTTTCCCCCATTTAAACCGCCGACTAAAGAGTTTAATCGACTGATTAAAGACTGCGTCTTTGACGAATTTGGTATTCACACATTTCGTATCCGATAGGAAAGGGAGATTTATTTTTCAATAAGTCTCAGGAGATCCATTCTCTTATTCGATACGAAATATGTTGCGAAATTTATCAGAGAAAAGTATTGTATTTCTTAATTGGATGCCTGCGCGAGTAAAAGTCCACTCATTTTCTAGGACGGAATTTTTTGAATTTCGTTCGCGGTAGCTTTCAAGTTAACGAAGTTAACGAACGACTGTTATGTGTATCGATAATTGTCCACTGATACTTTTGAGTTTCGTGCTAATGGAATTACACCGGACTCGATGGGAAAGTTATTTCTCCGAGACGAACGTTTGTGTACTTTTGCGTGTCTCAAAAAGATCACTGCTGTGTCGCTGTATTATTATTTACCTTTATTTAACACCTACGGCAGAATTGTAAGAGTGATCGGAAGTGAGCGCGTCTGATGCGACGTGACACGTAGCCGAAGTGATTGCGCGCGTGTCTTGAAACGCGCGCGTACGTTCCGATCAAACGAACTAATGCACGTACGCGGAGCGGCGTGGCGAACTTTTTCACGATGACTGTTCTATGCACCGGTGCGGTGCTGTGCGCCGCGTGGTTGTTGCACAGAGCGGAATTCTCGCGACTAACGTCGCGAGGAGACCTCGTCGGTCGCTCTTTGACTTTGCCACTGATTCTCCCCCTTTTTCAGCGCTCGTGTTCATGTTTATCTGTGCCTCTTTAAACGCGATGTCGAATTAGACATAAGTCACCGTAAGGAGGGAGAGGATATATGTATACCACGAAGGATAAAATAGCAATATATAATGCCTAGCGCCGCGCATTGTTGCAATGAACGAAGCGCGCCATTGCTTTCAACACAATGAGATGCAAACGAGTCCGCAGAAGTGCTCTTCTCGCCGTGAAATTAGGATTTCGAAGAGACGCGACGAACAAGGCTTTTCTCGATGTCGAGACGTTGCCTCGTTATAATGTTCTCTGGACAATCCAGAAAAAAAGAGAGAGATAAAGGTGAATTTACTGGAACTCTGACGTCGCGAGATCGAATTCTCTTTTTATTCTTTATGAAAGATCGTTTTATGAGTAATTTCACTGTAGCAAACATAACGATAATATAAATCATCCGCAGGTTTTTATACTCATGCAAATTTGTGACTAATCAATTTTTTCTTTCAATAATACTTGTTACTAATACAATAAAAAATCACTATCGCATATGTATAACGCATGATTCTTATGAAATACACGTCACAAGATATGTCACAAGATATGTTAAGCGGTCGTCTTTATTTCATATTTATATAAATAAGTTGCCTATGTATATCATAATATTGCACAAGAGATATTAGAAAATCGGTTACTTCCGCACATTATAGTGAACATAGTTTAAATTTCCAATAACAATCTGAAAAATACTTCTAATAAAAAACTAAAAGTGATAAAAACTGATAATGAGAGCGCAATATTTTTTTTTCTTTTTTTTATTTTGCCCCCAGGAATATTGCATAAGCTTTACGCTGTTATAAGAACTGAATGTTTCACAAGTTTGTCGTAAAGTTGGATTCTTTTCGATGAAATGAGTTGTACATGCATATGTTCGCACGCAGAATATACAACTAAGATATATACACATAATGTGAGGCGGTGATTTAAAAGAATTAAACCGCTCGCGACATTCAATCTATTTACAACAATTATTACTGGTCTGTTATCTTCGTTCTTTATTACTGATGTACTAGATTCCACGTGTAACATTGCGATTCTTCTATTGTGAGACCTCAGTAATGTTGTTGATGTAATTTCATGTAATTTCGCAGAGTAATGTTTACTAAAACATTACCTTAATGCTATTACTGATATTTCATACCGTGTTAAGTAAGGTTCGCACATTGATAATACGCGTATCATCGTATAAGGGAGGAGTGACGAACAGATGACTCATGAAATCGGCACTATGATACTATCAATCGAATGAAATGCGTGCGATCTATAGCATACTAGCATGTGGCATTAATAAATGCAGACATGCATGTATTATTAAATACAGACGATGTTGCGTCACTACGGTTTGATGTAGTAAAAGAAGATCAGCCAGACCGACATGATTCGAACGAAACGAATTCAATTTCAGGGGTCTTGCGGACACAATTCTCTTCCAATCTCACCAAATAGAAAACAATTTTCTTGAATGTAAAGCTTAGAAGCAAATAATGGAGATTCATCTCGCTTACTTTACGATTATTTTCGTTCAACATTATTGTAAAAAAATCCAATTTTCATCTCTCGTCACCATTTGTTGTTTCATTGCGTCTATAAAGTGAGTCGCAGATGGATATAAAATTTATTAAATTTTGTTCTGTCAAATATGGTGCGACAATCAAACGTCGAAACTTTTTTATCATTCCCATTTAAACATTTTGAAACGATTGACGAATTTAAATTGAATGGTTTAACTTTATTGCAATATTGTGATATGTCAATCAGAATCGATTAAAATGACTATTCGTTGGACATCCATCATTATCAGCTTAGTAGAGTAAGAAGCATCTTGGACATTCATTTCTCCACTTTCTGCACGAAATCTCGAACTATTTCTAGCGCGTGCATCCACTTATTCTCTTCTTATACGATACATATCTTTTTATGTGCTTGTGGCATTATTGCCTTTATGAAAGTAAAAAAGCATAATGCATCGGGAAAAAGCATCACTGCCTCCCATTTTCAAGCCGCAATAAAAATAAATGTACTTCATTAAACATTTATACTACAAAATATGCTCTAAAATATTAGCTATCAAAGCATGTATATAGATGATAGCCAATTGAATTGTATGAAACTACTCTTCAATATCAACATACAGATGCTAACTAAACAAAACACTGCTCGGACCTTATTTAGCTGCTCGAATGCTTATGGATCAACTCAATATATATTGCATTTGAGTAAATGTTCAAGTAATGTCGTTTCAAGTATTCTGTAAGTTTACAAATCTGCAAATTCATCTTAAATTCATCATAAGCATCGTATTTGCCCAAATACATTCTGAATTGTGTGTGAATTGTGGACGCAAGTATTGCGTCCAACTGGACATGTAGAAGGTAGAAATTGCCGAAAAGCGTTTCTCAAATTAACCAGTTGGAAAGTTGTTATCTTCTACCATGACAATGCAAGACCTGATGCGCAGGTCCGACAAAAATTATCAGTTTGGCTGATAGTCAGTTTGGGATGTTTTGCCTTATTCATGGGATGTTTTTCTACGCCTGACATTATCTTCTCTGATTATTATGTAAAGATTATGTAAAAACTTGCTTGGAAAACGTTGGAAAAGCACAAAGTTTTACAAGAGGGAAATTGTGAAATTACATGAAAAATGGCAAAACAATTGCCGAATAAAATGGCGCATATATTGCTGATTGAAATTGTGTTTTTAACAAGAATAAGATACATTTCAACTTTGTTCAAAAGTTCATACGAACTTGTGGATCAACGATCAATATCTTTTCACGTGTACAACGCGAAAGAAGAAGTATTTTTACATATATTTTTTTAAACATTTTAAAATCTAACCTGTAAAGAAGAACACACACACGTACAGAGTGAATTACTTCTTTTTTAATTATGGCTTTTGTAGTTTTCCATTATACAGTGTCCGTTAAATATATTACGAATTATTACTTAAATTTTTTATAATGTACTTTGTTGCTTTTATGTTTATTTATTATTTAAATATTTATAAATTTATAATATAAATATTTAAATTTATAATATAATATAAATATAATAAAAATTTATTTATAAATAAATATAGTCTTGCCTTGCAAAGTCGAGATTTTATTTACACGTTACTAAAACGCTATATACGGCTTAAAACTGTCACGCACATTAAAGCTGTATTTATTCAGTTGTGTTCAGTTGTGTTACATTCAGTGCTGTCCGATCGGCGTGCAGTGACGTAATGTTTCTGACTTGACAAAACAACGACATTATGTACGCACGAAGAAAACTTTGGCGACTATTTGCTACACTTCCTGCAATTAGAAGAAGTCTTTTCCGCGTATCACAGCGATACTATGATATCGCAGAAAATCTCGTCATTTGAAAGCAATTTATAATGTGTGCTGTGCTGTTTATTATTTTTCGAATGACTCATCATGCGAGATCAATCCACAAGGAAAACGAAGAATCGCTCTGTGCATCGATGAACTGCTCGTCGGAAAACTCGTCGTGTTTCACTGCTTCGCTTGAGTCTTTTGTTCAGGAACCTCGTGCCAATAAAGTGCACATGTGAAGTATGCTTTATCGAAATGCGTTAAAACTTAAAAACATGCGTTTATCATATTATATCGATACCCGACGAAAAATCGAGAAGAGACGAGATTGTATTTAGAAAATGTTGTTTAAAAAAGTCCATTGGAAAATGTTGCGACATTTTTTCCTTTTTAGATCCTTCGAGACATATCGATATACATATTGTTCACATTTTTTAACACGTTACATTTGTTTAAAATTTGTAATTGGCGATATATATCTATGATCTTCTTCCATGACATCGGCGTTATCTCTATATTACTTCAATGCAATTTGCTCAGCGCTTTTCTTTACTATCTCGCGATAAATTTACCTATTGTTTAATGCGCAAATATTGTCTCATATGTACCTCGCGTTACTTGTTATGATATTTGTCAAGCGACGTAATGTACACGTCGATAGTATCGTTGGATTGTGTGGATTTTAAGTTCCGCTATACACACCTCGATGATTTCATATTCTTGGCGTTATAATAGGACTGGGTGACGATTGATATCGAAAATGCGATAAAACGTTCAGGTTATAAAATTAGAATTACGTATATCGAAGTCACAATGAGATAATGATTTACCAAATTTTCCAAGCGTGGTGCAGAAAAAGGGAATTTGGCAATGCTAAAAATTTTTGCGACGGCAAGAGCATCTGAGACGCAGCTGCGAGTTTATCGCGTACGCGTTTACAAATCTGTATCGCTTTGCTAATTTCTTGTGTATACCATACGCGATTTACACACACGCACGCATGCATGCATGTACGCATGCACGCACGCACGCACGCACGCACTTCAATCGCGTACATACTCCTTCACATGCGGCACATGTCAATTAGGTCACGGCTTGTTCTATTTTGGTAGCGGAAAGGAAGAGGAAGAGAGAGAGAGAGAGAGAGAGAGAGAGAGAGAGAGAGGGAGGGAGAGAGAGAGAGAGAGAGAAAGAGAGAATCCTCCGATATGGAGATTCATTTCTATCAATTCCTTTCTGTTGCACTCGGCGACGCGCCGACCCAACGGTTGGCTCCAATTTTCGCTCGCACTTCTCTACATTTATGTCGTTAAATCCGTTTCACTCGTATGGCACTTGATTCACGGTAATCGCCGATTAATGTTATCCTCTTCTCCCCCTCTCTCAACCTTCTCTCAACCCCTTATGGACCCCTCATTTCTCATAAACGAATATCCTCTGCTAATCCGTGACATCGCCATATCACTCCCCTTCGAGCTTTTAATGCATTTTTTATTTAAGAAGACCGCGCGATAAATTGCCGGCGTATCGATTTCAGAACACAGCGTCTTACAGTATGAAAGAGCAAAACGAGCAGAGGATGACAGATATAGAGGACATTGACTCGCCTGGCATGGGTATTCGTGTGAGAACTACCGCCCCAGTGTGTTACGGGAGGAACATGACATTTCCTCGGCCGACTTCGTCTTACGCACATAGGCATGAACTTCCAGCTATAGTGACCGAGGGAGAGAGCTGCAGACTTCTTGCTGAGGTAAAAGACGACGATGCACACGCGCTCGTAATACCGCGCCGCGCGGGGAACTTTAATTTTGCGTTTAGGTCTAGTTGTACCAATGTCTCTCTCTCTCTCTCTCTTTCTTTCTCTCTCTCTCTCTCTCTCTCTCTCTCTCTCTCTTTCTCTCTCTCTCTCTCTCTTTCTCTCTCTCTCTCTCTCTCTCTCTCTCTCTCTCTCTCTGTTTCTCTATCTCTCGTGCACAGGTCTAACTAGCTTAATTAAATTTCCTTTTCGTACCGTCGCGCGTGGGACTCTGATAGAGAGGGCGAGAAAATGAGAGGGAGACCAATAGAGAACCATCAAGCCGAGCTTATTCAATCCGAACCATTGGCGCAATTTAAATTATTACGCGTCAACGTAATCTCCACTTTCGCGCGGTAATGCGAATCCCCTCTTGTTTTTACATCGGAAACGTTACTTTATGATCTCCTATGAAATCTCTCTCTTCCTTTCTCTCCCCGTGCCCTCTCTCTTTCTTTCTTTTCCCCCCTCTCTCTCTCTCTCACACACACACACACACACACACGCGCACACACGCGCGCGCGCGCGCGCGCATTTCCCTCATTATTCGACGCTTTCGATAATCAGATTGTGCAAGAATAGGCCACAGATATCTCTGCTTGATTCATTCTAGCAACAAGAGGGCAATTCCTGCAGCGACGGCCAATTGTCGGGCGTAATGCCGGACGTAGCGATGGCGACGGCCTCCTTCGGCGCCCTGCAGTTAATAGAGGAGCAGGAATTGGAATTGGATCTCGGTGACGGGGCGTCGCATCTAATGCCACATGTCTCCCCGTCGAGCGGGAACATCGAAGCGCACCGCTCGTCGCTGCCTCATCAGCATCAGAGACATTTCTCCGGCCCGCCACCACCACCGTATGTGTATCATCGTGCTGGCACTGCCTTACCGAGGTTTATTTGAAATTTATATACAATATGCGGAAGCGAACAACGTGGCAACTACTGATTCCCTCTGCCCTCTCGTCCCCGTCTCCTCTCTGCCCGTCCCTCCCTCCCAAGCTACTTCTTCCGTCGTCATCTACCCGCTGCCCCTTATTATATAGTATCTGCTACGTAGCACCTATCGATGAAATCTTGTTATTGCTGGTACAAATTGATTATGGGCGGATAATTGTAGGTACATCCTTATTTAAAAGCAAGCTTTTATGAGTGTAGAAAGTACTTGGTTTAAATGCATTTGTAACCTTAGCGGATCTAGGAGTTATGCACTGCGAACGTACAGAAAGGAAAGAAGGGAAGGAAGAGGAAGGGACACACGCTCGTGCGAGCACGGTGCGAATTTTGCGAATTTTGCCTCGTTCTTTCGTGTAAAACAGAGATTTTTCGCTGTACAATATTATGTAGATGTAACGATGAGACTAAGTGCAATCGTGTACGAGATAGAAGAGAAGGAAAAGACGGAAAGAAAATAAGGAGGAAATGCGATTGTGATTTATACATATAAATATGTAATCGTGATATGTGTATATGTGAGTGTACTTATGTGTGTTTGCGTCGTGCGCGTATGCATGTGTATGTGCGGAAATTAAGGTGTAACTCGCACTGTTCCGGCTGAGAAGTGTCAAGACTGTTTAAGCAAGAAAGTCACGTGGAAGGTATAAAAAAAATAAAAAAAGAGCAAAGGAACAATATACGAAATATTGAATAAATCGCGCCTTGTTCACAGTTTACCATCTTACATAATTATACTGCTCCATAAATACATGACGGAAAGTGAAAGTATCGCACATTCGTACGGTTTGTTCTTTCTCGCTTGCGTGAGAGAAAGCGCGACGAACTTACGGGAATGAAGCAAGCCGCG
Source organism: Harpegnathos saltator (assembly GCF_003227715.2). Classification (NCBI taxonomy): domain Eukaryota; kingdom Metazoa; phylum Arthropoda; class Insecta; order Hymenoptera; family Formicidae; genus Harpegnathos; species Harpegnathos saltator. The sequence goes on along the minus strand of NW_020230159.1, from coordinate 92,133 downwards.
AAGCGTTTGATGACATTTTGCCGTTCTGAACTTTTTAATTTTTCCTCTCTCCTGTCTCCTTTTCTCTCTTTCTCTTCTAGGGCAGTTTCGATGTATGACGGGCTATAGTAAGACTGTAAGTATACAAGAGAAATCTAATCGATAAAACATATATCGCGCTCAGAGATGACGTCCGGAGCGCCTCAGGTCGTAAAAAGCGTGCGTGACGTCCGCGATATTTAATGGGTTAATTAATTATCGCTGAGTGCCCAGGTGCATGAGAATTTTCTAAGAAAAAATTTTCCATGAATTTAAATGTATACACATCGCTGCTGGCCTTGCCGGCGCGACTTCATTGAAATATATCTACAAACAGATTATACAAACATAAACTGTACGTGCTATATACAAGATGACCTAGAAGTTATATCTGAAATTACGAAAAACAATTCGATCGGCCCCGTTTGAAGACGCAGCTTTCGAATCGCGAACAGTCGGGTGCTCGAAGTGCCCGGCGAGTGATGTTCGAAGAATGCGAATGGTCAGTGGAATCTTATTCCTAACTCACTTTTAAAAAGTACTTAACAAATATCTGAATTCAATTTGGCGGGGCCAAATAATTGAAGACAGTAATCTCGAGATAGTGAAAATTTAAGATTGAGAGGACAGTACCTGTGTTCAAGTCCGAGTCTTTCGGGTCATCGTGCACATAGCCTGTTTCGCGAAAGTTATGAAATATCAGACTTTGCTTGAATTTTATCGCGCATAATATGAGCAACGAACTGTAGAAAATGCGCCGCTTTCACTTTCGTCGGTACAACAACGATCAGGCGGGAATTAATCACCATAAACGTACAGAGATGTAAGATTAATATTGACGGATAGTAACTATTCTTTATTTAATAAGACTCCTCTGTGTCGCGACATGGGATGTAATTATTGCTAAGATACACTCGATAGAGAGCTCATTTTAAAAGAATATGTATTCTCAAAGAATTCCTTTACCGTCCTTATGTTAGGTACAGTACTTGAAATCGCTGTCTCCTGCGTAATATCGACGCAAGTTTCGTTCGTGTAAAAGTGAATTGACGTCTGTATATTATATTTGTTTTGCATAATTCACTAAAGAAGAATATATCTATATATAAAACGACGAAATTTGGCGTTGTCGGCGCTGTTGTATTATCGGCGACTGGCATTAATTGTGATATTATTCGAGAAAGTTATTAGTTCGATCATTGTAATTTATAATAAACTTCTGTTGCAGATCAGGGTCTCGGAAAAAAAATGTATTATTGTACGAAGTATCATTAACACTGTCATAAGATTTATAAGCTACGGATACCGTTCGTCTCTGCTTTTCGAAGAAATGTTAGCCTTGTTTCTTATCTTCCGGACCGTATAATTATCGCATCTGTCAAGCAGACACAGCGGATCGTGAATTTACGGATCACGTCGAGTAAATGTAATATCAGCGGCGATAATATGCTTCGTAAATCCACGATCGATCGGCGAAGTTATAATTTAATGCAACTAGACCAACTTTTAAGACCAGAATAAAAGGATAGTTATCACGTAGATAGATTAATATTATATAGACTGAGATATATCGCGAGAGTAGTATTTTGACATTCGTATAGTTTCTGCGTCGCAAAAACGATTAAAATAACTTCCATTCATGAACCTTGGTATACCTTTTTCCCCTCAGAATTGTTAATTTATAAATTATTAGGATAATTATATATATATATATATACAAATATATATATACATACACGCATACATATACATATGTGTATGTGTGTATTTACATATATATACACGCGTGTGTATATACATATACATACATGCATTCATATACATATGTGTATGTGTGTATTTAAGTATCCAAATACTTTGTAAATCAACAATTTATATGTATATATATATATATATATGTGTATGTTGTATGTGTATGTGTGTGTGTATATATATATATATATATATATATATTTAGTTGCCACTGTAAAATGAAAATTCTGGACAGTTTATCTTTTTCATGACTCATATATAATATAAATGGCTCGCTATGTATATACATATATACACATATTATGTATGCATACATGTACACATATGTGTATATAAGTGTGTGCATTAAAAAAAAGTACATATAAATATATATATTTAAAAATAAAGTTTAATAAATATTTCGGAATGGAAAAAACTCATTATTCTTTCTCCACCTCCAGCAATATTTATTATTATTTCTATAAATATTAAACTCGGAAAAATTACAATATTTAATCTTTCGTATAATATTCATTATCATCGCATTTATCGTATGAAATACATCAGTAAAGTGTACACAAGTATGTATACTTAGAAACATAAAATATTTCTCAATAAGATACAGCTTCATTTTGTATTTGGTTTTGACGTCACGATATTACGTTTACGTGCAGATTGACCGGAAAGTGTAATTTACTGTATAAAGTCAGCGGAAACTTGCGTCGCCCAAATGAAAACTCTTATCGTTCGTGCATATTTCTGTAATAACCGTGTTATCCAAAAATAACCAAGCGGGGTTCTCGCGTGAAAAAGTACAGTGTTTGACGCAGGTAAACGAAATTACTACAACTATATTAACCCGAAAAAAATGACTTCAGTTTTTTCTCATTTAATGATTTTTTGAGATATAGATAGAAAGTATTCAATGTATTCGTGTGTAGATTGTTATCCGGAAGATTACGGATACATCGTGTTTCTCGTTTGTAGCTTATTAATTCGTCGAATTTTTATATTTTTTTCATTCAGGATTGCCCCAGCTAATCAAATTCGTCTCACGGTTGTGAAGTAAGTATATAAGGACGAAAAGGCTCATTTGTCGTTCAAATGTTATTTTCAAATTATGCTTATAATTAAAATTTATCGGAGCGATGAGAAACGGAAGAGAGGTATTGTTGAAGATTTCCAATTACGTAGGTAATTCAATGTTTATTTCCTTGCAAAAAGTTCGTTGAACATAATATCATTATAAGCATTATCGATAAATGGTATACACCAAGTTATCGGGATTGCATTAATTTGCATGCGCTCGTATTACATCTAGAACATATGAAATTATCAGACGAGACGCGATCTCGCGTTCGACGTTCTTTTCACTGTGAAGAAGGAGAAAAAATAAAAAATATCTGCATACTACAAACGACACGATCAGATCGCTTATTGCCACTATCCAAAGATTTTTGTGATATTTTGACGAAGTAACAAATACATTATATCTAAATTACTTAGTAATAATATACGCAGTACTGAAGTTCCTCATCCTTTCACGCCTCCTTTCGTGTGTTTCTGCAACATAATTTATTATACAATATAATTTTTATTAAATTCTGTAATTTATACACACACACATATATATATATATATATACATACATAAATACATATATATATATATATATATATATATATATAGAGAGAGAGAGAGAGAGAGAGAGAGAGAGAGAGAGAGAGAGATTATTTTATGTAATTTCTAATTTATACAGTGATCATTTGAAATCGTTATTAATACGACAGATTAGCTAGACACGGACGACTCAGGGTAGACTTGGGGAAATATACCGTTAACGTAATCTCATAAAAAGGCAAATAAAACGAACTTCGGAATTTGACGTTTCAGATACTCGCAAAAATTAACGATTACAGCGATACTCGCGACGGAGGATAATCAGTATCTCATGCCAGATGAGAAATCCTGAAAATCCGAAGCCGGAACTCACCGCGAGTTGTTCCTTCTCCCTGCGGCCCACAATCTTACAGCAAGAATGTCCAGAGGGAGTGAAAGACTGCTCACACACGCAATCCTGCTGGATTTCGACGCTCGTGAGGCTCTCGGCAATTCTTCTAGCGGTAACTTGGGCGAACTGTCTCTTCTGATTTGGTTTAGCGTCTAACAAGTTCGTGGAGCTGAATGCCGCTCCGCCGGACTGCAATAATATCGTACCGACATAAAGATAACAATTTCAGATGTGTTCTCTCAGTAAATTATTGTTATCGTTGTTGTTTCGTTGTTACTTGGAACGATGAATAACAACCATCCCCCCTCACCCCATCAAGAAATATATATGATTAAATAAAGAATCATATAATTATATATAAATTATATATAAATTATTATATATGAATTTTGTCTTTATAAAGTTATGTATATATTACACTGAAAAAACGCTATTAAAAAAGAAAAAAGAAGAAATACAAGCGGTTATTTTAATGGTATTTGTACATTTTTTCCGGTATGGACGCATATACTATAATTATGTGTATTCATATATGATTATATAAAAAATTTATATATAATTATGTATTATCTTTTGTCGGGAAATTACTCAGACAACACAAATGTCAAAAGGACATCATAGAGACATATACGGGACATTTTACTTGTTCCAGATGTCTTGTAAACTATTTTAAAATTTCTGTCCCTCGTCGCGCCATTTTAATTTATGATGTCAGAAGCAAAAAAATATACTCTAAAATTCCTGTAAAATATCCCTCGTCGCGCCATTTTAATTTATAATGTCAGAAGCAAAAAAATATACTCTAAAATTCCTGTAAAATATTCTAAAAATTTTTGAAGCAAAAAGATAGATATGAAATAACATTTGCAATCAATCGAACAAATTAGTAAAATAGTCCGAATACTTTTTTTGTTGCAAGAATCAATAAATAAAATTGCACGATTATACCACGTATATTCTTCTTAATTCATCTTTTCCCATAATTCTGTTATGATAATTGTATGGCAATTTATTGATTATTAGAGCAAACGGAAAATGTTCAAATTATTTTGCAAATCTGTTGAATCGATTATAAATGTCATTTTATAAATATATGTTTATATCTCAATATATTCTGCAGGAATTTTAGAATGTATTTTTGTGCTTTCGACGTCATAAGTCAAGATGACTGCGACAAGGAAATAGGAGCTTTAAGACATTTTGAATGTTTGAGACTATTGATTTCGTGAATTCAATTTTCATCTCGAATTAAATAAAAATTTGATTGATCTTTCATTTCGCGAACTCACCATGATAGCAAAGTCGGCACATACATCCTCGGTAGGAATCACCATGTTATTTCTGAGCTCGCTGTTTCCAGTCAGCGGCTTCTTCTTACTGTCGGCTAACACATATACGCTGTCCTGGTCGTAAGCGACGATGTTTTTCTGCGTTTTGCCGGAAACGTGAATGTCGCCGGGATAGTAAACGTTATAATAGGTTAGACCCAGATCTCGATACATCTTCAGTCCTTCTAAAAGTCTCAGCTGCTGCAACTGCAATAACGGAAATGTCAGATCAGTTTTGTGCTGAGATGAACGAGCTTATCGTATCGCGACAGAGATAACTCAATAAAAAAAAATTACATATAATTACATAAGAGTATAATTATATTTTTCCGCGAAAAGGAAATTTCGTGCGATTTGATATGCAATTATCGCTATACATAAAAATACGGGAATCTTTTCTATAAATTATTATTCTTCCACTAATTTTTCTCGGATTGGCAATCGAATTTTATTAGTACGTCGCTATGCGACATTTCATGAGTCAAAAAGTTTGGTCCGAATTTTTATGCTGTCGCTTTTAACTGTCTCGAACTGTTGTAGATGCATATACAGGGTGTTTCAGACCATCCAGTACCCGATATTTTTTTTTTGTAAATGCGACATTTTAGAGAAAAATGTTTCAGACAAAAGTTATAAGGTTTCAAGTTATATAAAACAATTATATCATTTTGTTCATAGATGGTGCCACTTTCGAGATATTCACTGATTGTTACTTTTCTTAAATGGAAACCCCAATTTTTTATTATATTATCTTTTTCTACCAATTAATTTGAACAATTTTTGTCCGAAACATTTCTTAGTATCTTTCATACTCTTCGAAATTTTTGCCTTGTTCATTTAAAATGGGACACTATATACGTTCGAGAAATGTTCTCGGTGTGAAAGTCTATGTACGTTCTACAAATTTCTTCAGCTTATATTCCTGACAAAAACGACAGTTATCAACTGTTGCGATAGGCACCTATATTCATCTACATATTTTAGCAACAGTGATAAATAACATTTTATTTGTTTTTATTCATTGCTTTCGATTTTTTTAAAAAAGTAATTTTTTCCATTGATCGCGGCATGCTACAGTCCAAATTATATTCTCAGTCTTCAGCAGTTGTTTAGCTTTGAAGTATTCCCTACTCATCTCGCAAAAGATTAATGAAAATAAATTATTTATCAACTTGTCATCGTCGATCGACAATTCTTCGCCAACATTGCAACTTTTACATATATTGAATAGAAGATGGCTGGTTTATCGCTTTCGAAGGAAGCAGGAAAATGGACCGAACCGTTTAGCTGACCCGATATTATAGTAGACCACTAATTGATACATTTCTCTTGCATACAATCGGGCAACCATCGTTCCGAATATTCCAAGAGTTCGCATCAGAGACGATAGTAATTAAGGGAACTCTTACAGATAACGGTAACGGGCTCTTCTCACACGGAGTGGAGACAATTGCGACGACAGCCTTGGCCGCGCCAGGTCTGTACGGATAGCGGATGGCTTCCGCGTAGGCGTCAGACAACGCGAGTGTGCCGAATTCCACATCCAACCTTTGGCCGATGTACTTCAGTTTCTGCTCCAAGCTGCTTTTTTTCGCTTCCTGCGAGCAAAGGCACAAATGGCCATGTATTACCGAGAAGCTTCATAATAAAGCTTAATGACGTTGCCACGATGATCTTATTGGATATCACGCATCATGACATATCGTTTACACAATTTACCTCCAAACTGATGATGGGCTCTGGTTTCTCGAATTTCATGTTCTTCACATCGCCTGAAATGTTGAGGTCGCCGTTGACGGTGTAATATTGCGGTTCCATATTTTCGTTGTATCCCATCAAACCGATGTGAACATCACTGTTGAACGAAACATGATCAAAATGATGAAAGTGTCACGGTAAAGAAATAACATACGTACATGTAACATTCGTCGTGATATATTATGAGAATGCAGGCAACGACAACTTTATTGTTATAAACTATGAGTGGTGTTAATTTAGTTGCGAAAGAACAATTACAATTACAATTACAGAAAAAATTAGAATCACGAGTGTACACAAAAACAAAGCAACAGCAAGCCCGTTGCCGAAAATAAGAGGAAATGACATAAAAGTTCAAACTCGATAATCACAGAAATATTATATTTTCGATGAACGGCCAATTTGTTCAGTATTATTATTAAGTAAATTAGGGTATACGTACGTTATACCATGTTGTTTCAGTTCCTCTCTCAAATCAGTGATCAATGTCGGAACCAAATCCTTGAAGACTTTTTCATTCGGTGTCACTTGTTCGATTACTAAGATAATGTCGGCTTGATCCTTTGGAATCTTGACACTAAAGCTGACACCAGCCTTGATCGTATTTTCGCCGACTTTGCAAGTCGCTAAAATATCAAAGACCGTCGAATTTTACTTTTAAAGTAAATCTAATCATAGCTAGCTTTTAAAAACCATTCGTGTTTATTAAGAAAAAGAATATATAAGACAAAGAAACATATGTTTCGTAATCCAAATCTATGACTACTATATTAAAAACAGATCAGCCGAAAAACAACTCAAGTCGAATTAAATAAATACAATTTTACAATTTGACATATTAAGCTGTTTTAATTTCTCAGCTGTTTTAATTTTTCTTCCCTTAATTTTCTGTTTCTATTTCTTGTATCTGTTTCTATTAAACATGTTTCAGAAACTTTATCCAATGAAATAATCATGAAAGTGTCACAACATATTATTAGTCGCATTTATCGTCGGATTTACTTTAATCTTTCACCAAAAGGTAAGATTATTCGTATTCTGCAATTAGTTCTTTTAGCAATTAAAAGACTAGACTCTTTTTTAGCAACTAAAAGACTATATCATATTACATTTTAACTTAGTGAACTTTTTACTTTTAATTAAATCTCTCAGCTGAAATTGTCAGATTGTTAATTAATTAACTCTTACTAGGCTTCTATTCCGTTTAACTTGATTGCAGTTGGTGCGATATACAGAGTATCCAGGATCTTTTGGAAACGAAAAATTCTGAAGTGTGATATAATCAGATGAAAGTGAGAAAAAAAAATCATGTACCATTTTGTAAAAATCGCAATAGTTATTAAGTTATTAATGATTGAAAACGATTATATTTAGAGACTCTCTTAATTGATAATTTAAACATTTGCGTACTTATTTGCAAAATGGTAAAGGACTTTTTTTATTTAAAATGTCCTAATCTACAATTATATGACGGCTATTGTATCTAGCGATAGACATGAATATATTGAACTTTAAATCCTGAATCTTAAATCTGTCACTAGGCACAGTAGCCATTATACAGGATGTCCCATTTTAAATGAGTCAGGCAAAAATCTCGAAAAATATAAAAGATACTAAGAAACATTTCAGACAAAAGTTGTATGGTTTCAAAAGAGACATAAAACAACTATATTATTTTGTTTACAGCTACCACTTTCGAGGTATTCACTGATCATTACTTTTCTTAAATGGAAATTTTTTATTATGTCATCTTGTTCTACCAATTAATTTGAACAACTTCTGTCTGAAACATTTTTTATTTGCCTAATATTTTCTAAGATATTTAAGGAAAACTTGATAACTTTCAATATTTAACTTACGATATCTCGCCATTTGTCGGAAGAAAAAGTGGTACTAGACTTGTTTATTCTATTTGGTTTCGAGAATATATTGTTACAATAGTGCCCTGACTTTTGTTAATTTAATGATTTTGAAATTTGCAAAGGTCGATAAGATTTTTGCCTGGCTCATTTAAAAGGGGATAGCTGTATACGTGTAGATTAGGTCATTGTAAACAAAAGAGTTCTTTACCATTTTGCAAATAAGTACGCAAATTTTCAAGTTATCAATTAAAAGAAATGTGGTCATTTCCAATAATTAATAACTTAGTAACTATTGCGATTTTTGCAAAATGGTACATGACTTTTCTTCTCAGTTTGATTTATCTTCACAATTTCTCATTTCCAAAAGATTCCGGACACCCTGTATAATCCGGAGAATTATGTTGATTATTTTATTTCTTTTCATTGTAGAGAAAGCACATTTGATATCTCCAAATTAATATCTTAGGATCGAAATGAATTTGTCACTGGCAACAGCTGCTCTTTTCTCGAATTAATACCACATTAATAATGCCGTACTGTGGAACCACCGTAGGTGGAAAGGAGCAGCGCAATAGCACAAGTCAACAACTCAACTTACTGCAAGTGGGCGGCATGCTGACTCTACGGACCCGCTTATAATAACAAGCAGCGTTGTAAATTGTGGCGATTAGACAAGGAGCTTGAGGATCCGTCGTGACCGCGATGTCACAAGCATCTCGATAAGCATTTGGCTTGAGGTAATTGAAGCAATTTCTAAAGTGTCAGGGAAAAACATAAATTATCACGCTGTCTCCAAGTAAAACATACGCAGCGGGACTCTCGTGCCGCTCGAGACAATTGGAAATAATGGTTTGTCTTATTAGCCACGTAATACAATATAACACAATAATGTAACATAATTGTATCTTTTTGATGATGAGAAAATGTGCGCTTACTTTAGCGTGGACTTCTCTCCGGAAAAGTATTCCGTACAGATTGGGTTACGTTGCTGAGTCTTATGATCGATCGCGTTCACAGCCGCACAGTCCGACTTCAGTTTGTATCCGTTGGCGAATTCAGTTTCGCTCTCGGTGATCTGTTTCAATTGCGAAGAAGATGTTTTAGAGATCATTGCAAACACATAAATTTCCCGCCATCCTTATCTCACGAAGTCTCCTCGTTTCAGCGCGATCGCATCGCGCGGTCTCATCGTTAAAAACAGGGAACACTTAATTTCATTTAAAGATTATCAGATGGCAGAAGAAAAAGTTCGCGTATTGAAATGTAATTTTTTTGTTGGACAAAGGAAAGAGCAGAAGAAAGGAAAGTGGATATCGTCGGTCGTTCTAGTTTCAAACTACTGGACTCAGATATCCATCTCGTAACAAAAGAACGCCGATCCCTTTGGGATTTCACGATCCCTCCGAGAGAAGCGCACCATTCCACGTCGACATTTGTTTATTGATCGGAGCGAGAACTTTTGAATAAAACCAAAAGCAAAAACACATACAAAGGAGGAGATGATTTATAGTCTCACGATAGTATCGTGCGAAGTTCTATAAATAGAAGCACAACGGCAAAGAAAATGAGGAACGAGCTTTCAGTTGAAAACAGATTATGTTAAATATTTATAAAGTGTTTACACCTTCAATTCAACTTTCGACGCGTTCGCATGATCAATTTCGACTTTCTTTGTCATTATGAAATTATACGAAGGCGGCTTCTTATCTTATTTATCTCCGTTAATAAAGCGCAACTTGCGAATAGTCTATTTTCCTTTAATCAATCGCGTTTCTTTATCTCTCGATAGAATGTGGACTAAGGAAGAATTATTTTAGTTCTTTATAAAAAAATCATTTCGAATGAGCTAATTGTAATTTATATATAATTTCCATAATTAAAATTTTTTATGAAGAATATATTCCTCCACCTCTAGAATTATGGAAGAAGTTAAATTGGAGTCGAAAATTCTGATAGAAAATAATGTGGAAAGATCATTGGCAATTCAACTTTCTAAGTTTTAATGTTGCATTTCTTCATAACTAAACTTTGATTTTCCACTTTAATCGAGTATACTTTATCTAAAGTTAACTGAGAAAATAATTTTGTTATCTATTTCTTAAAATTCAATTCGCGAAAAAGTTTTATCAGCTATATCCAAAAGAAAATAATTATATATAATTATATGTCAATTTTGTCTCTTGTACGGTTATATATAATCATACGTTATTATAAATACTTGTATAAAAAAAACTATTGTACATATATAATTTAAGTATATTATAATGAGAACTATATTATAATTATATAATATAATTTAAGTATATTATAATGAGTAACTATATTATAATGAGAATTTCTGAGAAGTAGAAGTGTTCGAATATTTCGTAATTCACCTAAAGCGTAGTTCCTCCAACTCAGGCGGAATAGAAAATCATCATAAAACATCGTCATAAAATGATAAGGAAAATTTATTTTTCATCATGATTCAGTCATTTTCTCGTCATTTTGGTGTCATTGTGATATTCTATTCTACTTGTATATACTTGTATAATCTGAACATTATAAAAGTAGAATAGAGGAATCACTACACGCTGACAAGAGTAATAGGATTAGGCAGATACTATGTATTAAGGTAACATATAATACATACAAGTAAACTATTTATATTTGTGACAATCGTGTTGTAAACGTTTAATTGAGCGAAATCGTGCTTGCCTTTTTTGCATTTAACAGCATTACTCTCGTGAAGATATATCGATCAATTTTATTTATATTTTAACATACTGCCATGAAGCAGGACCCGTGAACATATATTTGCTTGGGTTGCAACTCGAAGATGTCATAATATTTTCATATTAGGATTTTCGATTCCAATTAAGTTTCAGAATATACCACTGAAAATTGAACAACAATTTCGGGACACCCTGTATAACTTGATAATTGCCGAATGCCGAACAGCCTGCATCGGGAAGAGACCGTTTGTTGGTTCTATATGAGATTCAATCGGTTTGACGATAGCATAAGCTTACCTTTCCAGACGGCAACGTGTAGTCGTCGTAGCACTCGTGGTTACCGTCGCCGAGGAGACCGCGTAATCTTCCGTGATAGAAGCCGGACACAACGAGCGAACAGGCCATCGGCATTTTATAATTGCATGTCAAAAGCACCCCGTATTTAGAATCGATTTTAACGATCTCCATCGGGATAATGTATGCGTGCAGGTTCTTCGTTTTAGCTGGATATTCGGCTGGCTTGTTATTCACCAAGATCTGAAAAAGAAGAGAAAGAAAGATACACGTAATGAGATGAGCGAGAATTGCGCGAATAAGTGTCGGCGATACGCAGGGCAATCTTTTCGTCAAAATGAGAATGAGTAGCGCGTGAAACGTAGTTCGGACAAGTAGGCCAAAGGAACGAGGGGCAATTTTGTGTTCGCGGTAATAAGGAAGGCTCACGCGCTGGGGGAGAATGAACAGAGGCGATTTTTATTCTTCCCTCGTTCGCGCGGTCTGTCTATGAGGGAAGCAATGAGAGGATAATAGAGTTTGACTTGTCAGCGAAGTTTGAAGCCCCTTCGTAAACTTACAGAGTTACAGTTCGATACGGGATTGCATTATAAGACTCGTACATAGAATACCGTATGAGCTATGGGTCCTATCTACGGTTCCTCTCCTATCTTTTTTCTTTCTTCTTCCTTCTCTCTCTCTCTCTCTCTCTCTCTCTCTCTCTCTCTCTCTCTCTCTCTCTCTCTCTCTCTCTCTTTCTCTCTCGCCGCCGTCTGGCCCGATTTCACGATTCACGTTACATACATTCAGCGACTTGCCAACATACAATAGGAAATTGGTTAGAAGATAGGAGAAATGAACTTACGTCGCCATTGTTCTTCAGCGTGATGCTCTCTTTAGGCTCCGTAACAGTCACGCTAATCAGATTGCCTTTGTTAAAGTTCGCTACGACAGAGAAATTGCCATCCAACATGTCTTGGGCGAGAATGTAGCTGCAGTCGCCGGGCATGCTGAAGGATTTACCGTCGAAGGTGAAGAAGTGCCCACCATCGACAACGAATCCAATCTTGCTGAAGGGAGGTATTATGTCTGCGGGATTTACGTTGGGCCTATTTGACAAAATAGAAAGCAATGTGAGTGTCCTCATCTTGAGAATTATCCCTTACGGAAAAAAACTCAAAAATACAATCAAAATAACACTCAATTTACGCATAAATTCGAACACCCAATTGAAAATAACACTCGACTTGAGTGTAACCCTCATACTTGAATGTTGATATGAGTGCTGTAGTCTGTTCATCAAACTGCACATTTAACTTATTGTTCTACTAAGCTTTAGTGTAACAGCTGCTTCAGATTAAAATGCAAATACAATGTTACCCTCAACTTGAGAATTAATTACAGGAGAGCGTTCGAGAACATCATCCGAGTGCTCTCTCTTTCTCTTTATCTCACTTCTGTATTTCTTTTATTTCAACGCAGTGAGTGCACCCAAGTGACGTTTTTTAATAGACTCATTGGCTGCGTTCAGCAGAACAAAGAGATCAGTGAGCGCTTAGTGATTCTCGCTCCTGATTGGTAAATACTTCTGGGTCTATGAAGAATCTAAAAGAATGCTCCAATCACAGACAATAATCACTAAGGCCCAGTTCCACAAAATCAAGTTTAAACCGTGATTATCTGAACTGATGTTACATTTAACGGTATAGTTAAACTTACATATATCGCGTTCCACATGATGTTTTTACCTGTAGTTTACTTAAACCTATAGTCTGTATAAAGAAACTGTTAAAGACTTCTCTTTCTTTTCAAACGTAGACTATGATTGGTTATTGCTAAAAGTGAAAAGAGGGAAAATTGAAATAAGCTGGATGCTATGATATCTAGTAGAGAACAATATCTGTTTCGTATCAAGTAAACACTAACCAACATTAACATTTGCTGTATTTGTATATAAGTATTAATTTATTAAAAGGGTGGAAGTCCAATGTTAATAATAATCAATTAGTTTATATTATTGATTTGGTTGAATTTATCATATAATAATTGACTTTTATATATAGTTGCTACTCTGGTTTAGAATATAATCTGTCGAAGCAAAAAAACCCAATATTTTAAATTAAATTTATATACTTACTGTTCTGTTTTATGAGAAATTTTATGCTCGATTTCTGCTAGAACTGCAATAACAGATTCTTTTGATAATCTAAATCGTGCATGAAAATCGACATTATCAAATTCTTTCAAATATGATGGTCATCTTATTCTTATATTTCTTGTCCGTCGATAAATTAAGTTTTCAAAATCTTCATCTTCAGATGAAGATAATATGTATTCTAAAGCCATATCTCTTTGACGTTCAAACGTTCAAAATATTTGTCAACTGAACTCCAAAAGTGAGATAGTCATAAATTTGTTTCTCAAATTAATGGTGCTGCAGTATTAAACTTCGTTTAAATTCATTAAACGCCCGAAGTTTTGGATTTAACTTTAACTATGAGAAATCAACGTTAACCATGGTTTAAGGCAGTTGTGGAACGCAATTTTTCGTCTAAACTAGGGTTAACGAGTTAAACTTCGTTTATAGTAAGTTGTGGAACCGGGCCTAAGCGCTCACTGATCATTTTGTTCTACTAAACGCAGCCATTGTCTTCCACGTGAGGTGATACGATTGATACGCATACGTTCTATACACCGATCATAGAAAAATCCCTTGCGATTTATGTGAGTGCATTGCTACCATAAACATAGTATGAATAAACAGACCATGAACCTCTTTTCCCTATATGAGAACATGACGCCTATGAATAATGGGAGTGAGATAAAGCAGGAAGTGCATATTCATTGTCTCTGTCTTCTCGCGCCTGTGCAAATTGACCATAACCTCAGAATCCAATCAGTTTATCGGAGAAAGGTTAGAGAAGATAGAGAAATAAAAAGAATGAAGAGTGTATAAAGTATAATAATATTGGCAAATGTGAAGAAAACAGGCTCCCTCATCGATTTGCCTGAAACTTTGGAATATCGCATATTTTAATGCGGCAAACACAAATCTGAAAGTGAAAAGTGAAATAAAAGTTATGAAGTGCTGAAAAGTGATGGTTCTGAAATTAGGAAATCTGTCATACTGACAATATGCAGCAACATGAACATGATTGTCATATGAGCAAGAGGTTTAACCATTGCTCATTGTTTATTAAAGAATTATTAAAAAAAGAAGTTTCATAGGTAGAGCCTATTTTTGACACAATGTACATTAAAAACGGTTAAACAGTATATATGAGCGGAAGAGAAGCTTTGCTCCTTCTCTGACCTCTTCCCCAAAAAAACCTAATCTAACCTAACTTATTGCATCTTTATATATTATTAGACGTTCTTGAAAAAAGTTCTTGAAAAAGTTTCCTTGAGGTCCTTGAGGTCACTTAGCTTAACTTAACTCATATCTTTACATATGATTAGGTGTTATGAGTTTTAAAGAGATCTTTTCAACAACGTCGAACAACATATAAAGATGCAATAAGCTAGGTTAGATTAGATTTTTTTGGGAAGAGGTTTCACTCTTCTCTCGTTCAGATGTACTGTTTAACATTTCTTAATGTACATTGTGCGTGTAATGTATATTTAATGTACTCTGTGAAAAAATAGGCTTTATCTGTGAAATTTCTTTTTTTAATAACTTTTTAATAAGCAATGAACGATGGTTAAAACCTCTCGAATGTTACTTAGGAAGTATATTAAAATAACATCCTGAATAAATTACCAAAGTCCCTGCGCGAGGTAAACATCTCACGTTACTACGTGCATGTATACAGGGTGTTCCGTAAGTCGAGGTCAACCGCTCGAGAGATGAATGAGGAACCACAAATAAGAAGGAAAGTTGATACAAACATAGGTTCAAAAATGCGTTGTTTTCGAGTTATAGCCATTTTTATGTTAAAATTTGAAATTGCTTTGCTTTCGAATTTTTTTGGTTCTGGAATTTCGATGGTTTTTATGAGTTTCAAAACACAACTAAAGTCAAATAAAAGTTGCGGGCTGCTTTAGTACTACCCAGGATGCACCGCGTGGAGGTATAGCATCCCTTGGCAGAAATCAGGACCTCACAGTTCGTCACTCCTGTGGTAAATACCACAGTGTTATTGTACAAGCTTTGTTTTCGAACACCTCATATAATTTTTACGTTCACTCACACACACACACACACACACACACACACACACACACACACACACACACACACACACATACACGACAGAGAGGGTTTGGAGTCACTAAATACCACAGGAGTGACGAACTGTGGAGTCCTGATCTCTGCCAAGGGATACTAAGCGAGCTGTACCTCCACGCGGTGCATCCTGGGTAGTGCTAAAGCAGCCCGCAACTTTTATTTGACTTTAGTTGTGTTTTGAAACTCATAAAAACCATCGAAATTCCAGAACAAAAAAAATTCGAAAGCAAAGCAATTTCAAATTTTAACATAAAAATGGCTATAATTCGAAAACAACGCATTTTTGGACCTATGTTTGTATCAACTTTCCTTCTTGTTTGTGGTTCCTCATTCATCTCTCGAGCGATTGACCTCGACTTACGGAACACCCTGTATATTGTATTTTTATGTATGTAAGTGATTTATAGTTTTAGTCCCAATCTAATTATAATAATCTTGGACTTTGTATGTAAGGCGAAGATTTAATATATACGTGCGTTTCAAACTTACGTTTTTCACATGTACATATGGCTACGGATCATATTCATGTTGCTGCATATCGTCGGTATGATAGATTTTTTAACTTCAAAACTATCACTTCATAACTCTTATTTTACTTTCAGATTTGTGTTTAGCTCAATAAAATACGTAATATTTCAAAGTTTCAGGTAAATCGGTGGGGAAGCCTGTCTCTTTCACATTTACTATAATATTGAACGAGAAAATGCCCCGAAAGTATGCTGTATGGCGAACAGGTGCAAAACTATGACGTGTATGTATATATATATATATATAGTTTGCTCCCTTACTTAAAATTTTCAAATTAACTTAAAATTAGTTATAGTTAACTGTAAGTGATTTATAGTTAACTATAAGTAACTTTAAGTTAATTTAAACATTTTAAAGTAATTTTTCCTAAGAGTTTTTCTTTAGATAAAAAGAACAGATCCATGATTATATATATTATATGTATTAATTTCTAGCGGCTGACTATATTTCCTTACAAGGCCCCAATAATATTTCTTTATAAAACTCCGCTAATATTTCCTTATAAGACCCTCATAAAATATTTATTATATAAACCTCTTAGGGATCATTTATGCATATTAGAGCCTGATTAATCTTAAGGAAAATTAATCAGGTCTTTTTTACAGTCTTATTCATTTTTTACCCGAGTCATATGTTTTCAGCAACGATTTGATAACGGCGTTATTTTTATTCATTATTTGCAACAACGGTAATAAAATAATAATTTCCTGTGTAAAACGATAATAATTGTTATCATTGTTTTGCATATATACAATAAGGAACATTCATATAGAATGGTAATAGTAAATCGCGCGAAAAAGTGGAAAGGTTATCAAAACTTGGCGAGAAAAATAATGGAAATTGCAACGACTCGTTATCTTTTGAATAACGGCTGCGGTAGAACGAGTTATTTTTTTCAGAATAAGCAACAAGTAACTTGTAAAAAATGACTTTCACAACCTTAGTAATTAATCAATTGTTAATCACAAATTTTAATTCTTAGGACAAAAACATAAAACAAAACGAATATATATATGTTGTAATAAAAAAAAAAGATAATAAGAGGAAATGAGCGAAGTTGAACAAATAAGGACGTATTTCAAATACCTGTACGTATAATATATATCTTTGAGCGTTGGTAATTCGTTGCTGCGTAGCAGATTGAGGAGAGATACTCTTAGCGCAGTAATCTCTGGCAATTTCATCATGCCAATATTGAAGGGAAATTCAGTTTCCAGCAAGTTGTACAGATTATTCGTGTGGATTTCCGATTCCAAAAGTTTCACGATGGATTGGAGTGCGTCGACCAAGAGGTTGTAAATTTTCCTGACCTCAGCGGGATCATCAACCTGTCACGCGAGACAAATATATTTTGCCGTTTAAGTAACTTTACTTATAAATTGTAACGAGAAATGGCGTATATTACAGGCCATTTAGAGACCTATACCTTTTCACGCTTGGCGTGTTTTGAGATATACTGTTGAATAGCATCGAGCAGCTGCCGAAGTTCGTCGGTCGGCATCGTAGTCTTTATGGTGTTGCAAACATCTTCGATGGAGGTCATTATGGTTTCCGGTATTTGGAATTTAAGGATCTCCTGGTACTTTTCCTTAACGATCTCGTAGATCGGCAACGCTTTTACCTGATCGATCAGCAATACGACAAACTCATCGACGTCCTTCTTGATTTGGCTGACGGCCTTAAACACGATTTTGGCGATATCCTGCAGGAGCTCTGACATCATAATAGCTAATTCTTTAAATTCCTCCTGGTAGTCGTTAATCATATCGAGCACTACATGAAGATAGGTGCTCAGGATTTTGACGGTACTCTCGAAAATATTCTCAAAACCATGGACCATTTCCTTATACAGTTTCATGAATTGCGGGAAAACAGTCTCAAACGCCTCTTTTAGCTTGGAAATTAGGTCCTGGTATTGCTTACACAGATTCTCTAATTGTGTGGTTATTTGCTTCATTCTGTCCGCTACAGCGGAGATGATAGATCCAAAGTGCTTGTCCCTAGAAGAATACGATCGATAGCACACAACAGGCCGACGAATACTTTAATTTCAGCGCACAAAAATATCAGTACGATGTATCGCGTGTATGATCGTTATTACTTGTATGTAAACGCGATATTATATGTGCTCGTAAGTGTATGTAAATATATGTCCCATTTCTACCGTGTCATAATTTGATAATAAATTTGTTGGCCAATTTAAAGTCAAATTTTCCTTATTGAAAATATCGATGCGATAATAATCTTTGAATTGTACAAATGATTGAAAAAAAATAAATATTAAAATTACGTCTTTAGATAGTTTCAGGTTGGTAGAGAGATAGAGAGAGAGAGATATAGAGAGAGAGAGAGAGAGAGAGAGAGAGAGAGAGAGAGAGAGAGAGAGAGAGAGAGAGAGAGAAGAGAGAGAGAGAGAGAGAGAGAGAGAGAGAGAGAGAGAGGAGAGAGAGAGAGAGAGGAGAGAGAGAGAGAGCGAGAGAGAGCGAGAGAGAGAGAGCGAGAGAGAGAGAGCGAGAGAGAGAGAGCGAGAGAGAGAGAGCGAGAGAGAGAGAGCGAGAGAGAGAGAGAGCGAGAGAGAGAGAGCGAGAGAGAGAGAGCGAGAGAGAGAGAGAGAGAGAGAGAGAGAGAGAGAGCGAGAGAGAGAGAGCGAGAGAGAGAGAGCGAGAGAGAGAGGAGAGAGAGAGGCGAGAGAGAGAGAGAGAGAGAGAGAGAGAGCGAGAGAGAGAGAGCGAGAGAGAGAGCGAGAGAGAGAGAGCGAGAGAGAGGAGAGAGCGAGAGAGAGAGAGAGAGCGAGAGAGAGAGAGCGAGAGAGAGAGAGAGAGAGAGAGAGAGAGAGAGAGAGAGAGAGAACCCTTATCTTAATAAAATGTTAATCTTGGGACTTAATTCTAACAATGTAAAATATTAAAAATTGAACACTTCTCAAAAGCGATTTTTCTCCCCCTTCTCCCCTCACATCTCAGGATTTTCACTTGTATACATATACAAAAAGAGAAAACTATCTGCGCGAATTATTCAAAGAGAATAATTTGAAGATTCAAGAGAATCTACTGTTAGAAAAAATACAAATCGATGGAAATAGGATATATTCTATATATGCAATGTTAAATGATGTTATTATTAAGTTCATACAAGGCGGCCTGGATGTCTTTCATGGTCTGGTCAGCGTTGAGCTCGTTCTGTAATTTAGTCAATTCCTGTTTGTAATAATCTCGAAGACCATCCATGTTCGGTTTGGCGTTCTTCAACTGTTTGGTGAAGTCTTTCAGTTCTTCTTGTATTTCATTGTCGATTTCATCGCCAATAGCCTTGAGGTGATTTAACATCTCGGCGTTTTGGTGTCGTACACGTTCCTAAATTATATCATCGTCGGTGAACCGAAAAACTGAACACTGCGAATATCGGGGTCGTGACAGCGCGACAACGGTCATACTCACCATTGTATAAGCAATGTTGTCCTTGTTATAGCCGAAGTCAGGCCTCAGGAACTTTCCTTCGTCGAGATGGATCAATCCGTGGAACAGTTCCTTCTTCTCACCATCCTTGAAAGAGTTAGCGTGAATCTCGGCCAACTGTCCGAGCACGAGGCGTCCGTCAGCGGTTATCTTCGTGTTGGGATTATCTGAGAGATTGTCGCGAGATTACTACAAATTCGTACAGCTTCTAGAGTTTTGCAAATATAATTCGTTATCTGATTTATATTTTCTTTAATTTGTGCGCTATGTATATCCGATTCACACTTGCATCTTTATTGTCATTTGATTTATTCAAATTATTTGACGTTTGTCATAAAAACGGATTCGTATGACTGATTTGCGCATTATTTTTTCCATCGGAATGACAAACATTTGATTGATCTTTGGGGGTGATATCCCAGACCTTGTTCCATTCGATTTAATGAGTTTCACGGGCGACATCTCTTGCGTAAAGTTTTATTGGTTTTTTAAATCTATAACTTGTTTGAATAATTCATCTAATGTTATTGATGATTTAAACTCTGAAAATTTCTCAATAACTCCACTTAATCAGAAAAATGTATAATTTTCCCACAGGATAATAGTCAACAGGACCAAGTTTGAAAAATAATATATTATTTGTAACATGTGTGTTACTCTTTCCTAATTATTAATGGAATAGGCGGCAGCAAATTGTGTAAAACGCAAATTGTAAAGAAAGAAGATATCAAAAAATTCGGTGAAGAAAATAACGAAAATCGTAATGATCTTTTACTTTTTGAATAACGATAACAATGATGACTTATTCTTCAAAATAAATAATGTTAACAAATCGTTTTTTTAGTTTCACTAGGTAATAGTAGGAAAGCATACATATCAACATATGACGAGAAAGAAAGTTACTTTATTTATTATAAAAATGTATTATTTATAAACCGGAAATTATAAAATAATTTTCTTTATTTTTGTTCATTTCTTCATAAGTTATGATAACGGCAACCAATTATTCTTCTAAAACCAATAACTGTAACTACAAGTTACCTTCTTTCTCTTCAATGTTTAACCAGTAATCATAGAGTCGCACATTACACTGAATCTTTTTAATGCTTTTTTATATTGAATGTTATATGTTATAGCTGTTATATTTGAATAACGAGATTTCAAAATGTGAATATTCGAACATTCAAATATTCGAAAGATGCTAATCGCATAGAATTTTGTTACACTCTCCGAAAAAAAAGAAAAAATTAGAGCTTTGATGTTTCAAACAGAGTTCGAAGATTCGGAAATCAAATTGTCCGAAACTTCAAACTTCAGCTTCAAACATGGAGTTACACCGAAGCTCCGTATATATCAAATAGCATCACTTCTGGAAGGCGGAGATTTACTCGTAAGAAATAACTTTCCCAGAATCTCGAGAATTACCTACCTTGCTGATACTCCAAATACTTGAAAGTATTCCGATCGTGCACCTCGAAGTTCACCACGATAGGCTTGTTACCGGCTACAGCAACCTCGGCGTCGAACTTCTGCAAGTCCTTCTGTAACTGGAGTTTCGCGTCGACTCTGATGACCTCCTTGTTGGGCGCGGTCGCCAGAAGATATAACTCCGTGGAATCCGCGAAGAACAGGACGCCCACGCTCTTTGGTTTCTGATGTCGGTCCAGGTACGATAAGAAACTACCGAAACTGACCTTGTATTTCGTCAGTGCCACGTGCGACTTCAGATCGACTTTCAGATGCTGCCCACGGCTGGTCATCTCGAATAAACTGGTAATATTGTAGCCTGAATCGATTTGCTGTTCGTGCACTTTCGCCACTATGGTGATTTTCTGCGTTTTCTTGCTGAACACGTCGATATCTACGTTTACGTCCAGCAAGTGCTCGCCGCCATGGTGCAGCCTACCCTTCACCGTCATGTCCTGTGACAAATATCAGCCTGTGTTATCACGGATCTTGAAGTCTGACGTGTCTGACGCCAGGAGTTATTCGAGTCATTTATTCAAGCAAAATTAAAATTTAAACAAATAACTTCGCAATATGCGACGTAAGGACGAAGTACGAATTTAATGTGCGGAAAAGCAGATCAACGAGAACATATACTCGTCTGCTCTTTCTCTCTCTGCTCTGCCCCCCTCCCCCCTCTCTCTCTTTCCTTTCCCTTTTTTATAGCCGTCGAGCCGCTCGGCGAAACTCGATGTTCCCGCTAGATTGCGAGAAAATCGAAGGTAAGGTAACGGCTTTACCGGGAGGTGTTCTCTTTCCAGTTTTATTTTAGAACCCTACGACCTTATTCGCGCGAAGATTGGGAGTAAAATCGCGAATGTTTTTTCAGAAGGAGTCTGTGCGTTTATTCGGACGTGGTTTTCATAATATTGTAACGGCTTTAAGAATTACTGAATTGGGGAAAATGTGTGCATTTTTTTTGAATACCCAATAACCAGAAAATATTGAGACAAATTAAGGTAACTTTAAGACATCATTTAGACATGTACATGATATGGATACATACCTTCGGTTGTGACGGGTACACAAATTTCATCTCTCCATTGACGGACAGGCTCTTCTGGTCGACGTTGGCATCACCAGTCGCGATAAGAGCGGTCTTTTCGGTCGGTTTGTTCTTTCTGTCCATATAAAGGGCTATTTCCATTTTGTACGTTCCGCTTTGTTTTGTTTTCGGCACATCATATACAGCAATAAGAGCCAGTTCACGAGTGGGCAATGTTAAAACAATACCTGTGAAAAAGAGCGCGATTGTTACTTTTTCGCCCTATCGAGTCCGTATAGAAATTTTTCCAGAGCCTTTCCGCAGCTTAAATTGCGATTAGGGGAGTGAGTATACCCAATTTTATATTCTAAACAAATTATTTCCAAAACAAATTATTTCACTATCATACGAAATTGGGAATAAAATTTTTACCTCAGACCTCGACTCGAAAATTGGGCAAAAAATTTGTGGAATAGCATTTTTTAACATAAATTTTCATTTTTTTAGCGCAAATTGTTCTTAGGACAAAGTCGATGTACTTTTATGGAATCAAACATGGAATTCCATTTTTATATCAATTATCAAATTTAATGGAATAAAAATTTAAATAGAAGTACTCAAAATGCGCAGTTTAATATTTATATCTTTTTTATATACTTATATTTGTGAAGTATAAATATTTTTCAAATGTTCCATATATGATTTCTCTTTTTGATGTAAAGAATAAGTAAAGCTACCGTACCGCTTTCCTTAGGATGATCGTACACGCGGTAGGTGTATTCAGACTTGTCTTTCGACGAATGCAGATACAAGTTGACGGAATGATCGAGCAAATGCTCATTGCATTCTGTGTTCGTCTTCAGTCCAAATTCCACCGGCACGTTGAATTTCTTCAGGTCTACTTCCACCGTTAGCTGATGCTTCAGATAATTCTTATCTGCAAACGATTTAGGGCAAACATGTATGAACAAGGGAAAAGATAATTGTCTTGCATGAAAAACCAAACATACTGAAGGAATGGAGGAAAGATGAGGTAGTAGAAGGAAAGGGAGAAATAATTCTTTATCGTTGATTACCATTCCCAAATTAAAGCATCTATTGAAACAGGTTTTCGCGTTGCTGATGTTCGATATTTATCCGCGACTTTAAACCCGACTGTTTGCTAACACGCTATATCAATAGAGATCGCACAGTAATAACCGTACAATTTGTTGCGGGAATAGCAGATTATAAAGTCATCGTCGATCTTGAGTTGTGTAATCGGATCTCGTCGAAAGCAGCCGAGAAGCGCGATGACATTCCGGCCGATAAAATTAATCAGGGATAAAATCGTTGCTTCGATCGGAACGCTCGTTTGAGTATTTCTTTAACAGCCGCCGGGGAGGATCGTAAAGAGATCGTGACCGTTAACGTTACACGTCGGAAGCTCGTTAAACTCTCGTCTGCGATTACGCGACTACGTTACGTCCTGAGCTCGACCCTCGAGCTCGTCTTAAATCGCGAGAATTTTATTTCCCGTGAAAAAACAACTCGAGGTTCAGCTTCAGCCAAAACGAACGAATTGATCCCGAGGGAGAGAGAGAGGAGAGATAGAGGCAGAACGAGAGAGGAAGTGTGAGAGAGAGAGAGAGAGAGAGAGAGAGAGAGAGAGGAAGAGAAAGAGGGATTGATGGAGGAGGAAGGGTGAGGGAAAGAAAGGAAAAAAAGAGGCAAAGTAAACTTTATCGTGCTATACGTCATTGCGCGGCGCTAGAAAGGATTAAGATGCGTACGTCAGCGGAGCACACGCCCTTGCGGCGTGACGTCATTCAGCAACGGCGCAACTTATTTTTTTCTTATATCGCTTTGCAGGTGTACGCGCCGCCGGTCACGCCTGTCTTTTCGCATCGCGGCGTTCTCGCGACGCGATCTCGCGTTTGTCAACACCCTCTTCCTCTTTCTCTCTCTCTCTCTCTCTCTCTCTCTCTCTCTCTCTCTCTCTTTCTCTCTCTACCTCTCTCTCACTTTTTCAAGAGTACAAAAGAGAGGGAGGGAGGGAGAGAAGAAGAGAAATAGGGAAAGGAAAAAAAGTAGAGGAAGAAAAAGAAGAAGAAGAAGAAACGAAGAAAAAGGAAAGGAAGGCAGGCAAAAAAGCAAAGAAGGAAAACCAGCGCACCGGCGAGTTAATGCAGCGACGCGCCGTTGCACTCTACGCCATGCAACGGCGCAACCGTGTGAGAGTGCGATTCCAGGGTGCCTCTATTAATAACTGAGGCGAGGCACGAATTAGGTGCAGATCACGCGAGAATAGAATGCTATCGACCGGATGATCTATAGGAGTAGGACCACAAAACGCCTTCGAGAGCGGCCAGGTAGCAAGCAGCAGACCTTCTCCTTCTTCCCGTCTCACCCTGAGTTTCGCCCTCACCACGGCGCGGCGAGATACCCCGTTACGTACGCGCGTACGCGGGATATTGCGACGTATTGCGCATTCATGCGAAATATCGTCGTGCGTGCGTCGCGTCGCGTCGTGTCGCGTCGTGTCGCGGGACGACGTCTCAGACATCTCGACGTCCGCGTCGGCCTGGCGGACCCACGGAGGGAGTTCTCTCTTAATTATTCAGAAAGGGGCGGCGAGCCCCTTATAATGTATACGAAGGTGGACGGACGGAAGCGTGTACGACGCGATAAGGATGATTTCCTGGGAGAGACGGGGAACGATACATCGTCGTCGCGCGATCGTGTGTTTCGGTATCTCCACGCGTTTTTATGACGGGGGTTCCCGCGCGAAGAGCGCGGCGTGCCTCCTTTATTTTTACGAATTCAGGCTTCTCTTGTGCTGCGCGAAGCGTGTTTTAACAAAGGGTCGGCTCGACACGCAAGCCGGCCGTATTATCGAGGCGGTGTGTTACCAGGAACCGCCAATACCCCCGTCGTTCTCTTATTTGCGGAACGTGTCTTTAATATAATTCCATTGCTGTAAATTTCAATTATGTAGGCCCCGGAACAACGAATCGTTTGATTTTCATTAACTATAAACACTCTTCCTTACTTTAACATTTGCGGCAGGCAAAGATACTCGATATAAATTATCTAGTACAATCTTCGAGTGATCTTTTTTTATGATAACACACAAAGGATCGTGAAAGTATATCGGGTGTCGAGAAAGTACGGATCATATTAATATTATCTGGAAATGCGAAATGTACAAAGACAAGATATGACGCGTAAAAACGTAAACTGAATGTTTTGTGGTTCGATCTTCACAGTCAACGGGAACGACAAAAGAGAGAATATCACTAAGTGCAAGTCTGCGTAAAAGCCGCAGGAGGACACATTTGATCTTCATTAACTATGAATCCTTCTCTTCTAGACATCTTAAGGTTTGCAAGGTGCAAATATTTAATATACGCTATTTAAGATAATCCCAAGCTACTTTTCTTCTGCAGCAACAAGCAATGAGCAAAGTTACACGCATAAAAAAATAAATTGAATCTTCGTTGACCCGAGACCTTCAACGTTTAAAAGTCGACCACATTCAACGGAAAGGCAAAACATCTTAAAGCAAACAAGTGCAAGTGTCCTGTAAGCAGCAGGAAAGCACACGAAGTTAGAATTTATCAGGGAATTTTATTCGGGCTGGACTCGTTCTCAGATAGTCGGACGTACATGAGCAATTTCCGTTGCGCGAATGTCAGCGCAGAAAGCACGTGACCAATCTTGAAAGATAAATCGAGACTTACGGTCGGTGTCGTAGCTCGATTGGAGTTTAAAGTGAGCGCAGTCCTTGCTCTGCTCGCAGTAACTGTTGGAGACGAGGATTTCCTTGTTCGAGAACTTGAAATCGCCCACGATCGCGACCGGGTCGAATTTGGCGTTGAGGACCATCACCACGCCAGCCTCACCGTCCTTCTCGCGAGTCAATCGCTGA
The DNA here is from genome assembly GCF_003227715.2 of Harpegnathos saltator. Classification (NCBI taxonomy): domain Eukaryota; kingdom Metazoa; phylum Arthropoda; class Insecta; order Hymenoptera; family Formicidae; genus Harpegnathos; species Harpegnathos saltator. The sequence continues at coordinate 65,826 of NW_020230159.1, read as the reverse complement.
TGGGTGTACTTGAAGGAAGAGCTCCTCGTGTTCTCGCCTATCTTCAGATTGCCGTTGCCTTCGACGATGATCTTGCCGGCCTCGTCGCGTCGTTTGTAGCTCGTGCTGCGGAAGAATCGTAATCTTACATCTCAGACGTATTTCGAGCATCGGCGAGCGTGAAATGAGCCGATCGCCAATCGCGCAAATACACGTGTCTCCCTTTACTTTCTCTTTGTTGACCTTTTCATTTCGACCTTTTTCATTTCGATCGATCTGCAATACGTCGAGACATTTACCTCCTGCGTTGGACGGCGCTTATCGCGGCTTTTTACAACGACGGCTGGCGTGATCGATGACTTTTCTGATTCATTTTCCGACTTTTCATGACGGATCTCAACGTGGTGGCGATAAAAGGACCGCCACCACGGTGAAAATGTGTACGTGAGGACCGTTGGAATTAATTTTAGCGGTCAAATCGATGAAATTACACGGCGAAGTGAAATAGCGAACAGAGGAGAAGGCACCTGCTCCGTATATCTTTCTCTGATCTCCTTTAAAAATAACCTCGTGCCCTTTCGTTAATTACAGGAGAACATCTTTACTCTTTGTTTTGTCGTCGCGTAGGCGATCGATCTTTTACTTCTTTTATGTACGCGCGAAAGCCATGTCCATGTATCGCTATTAGTTAGGAAGCGTCGTTCTGCATTACGATGGGAATATCGACCATATGACAAAGCGATGGAACGTACGAAACCATGAATGTAAGCTGAGGATATATGTTGCAGCGAATCAAGCAGACACACCCGCGTTCCAATTGCGGATCCATCCCTTTTCTTTCGCACTTAAGTGTCCATTATTGTTCCATCGAGTGATCGTCAATCATTCTTCAACGATAATCTAATTGCGGTCGTATTGAATTATTGCGTCAGTTATCGCGCGAGTTTCTTTCCCGCGATATGTCTGTGTCGAGGCAAATTGCTTCCTGATTTGAAAGAAAAAGGCTATAGTTCCGAAAAAGTTTAACCTCTGATTTTTATGAAATTTGATGAAATCGTTCTAGATATTCCCAAAATAACATATCCGGTTTTTTAGCGCAGCTGAAAATTAACTATGATACTGCTACAATAATGGCTTTTTTTGTGGTAATTATACAGTTTCTTTGCCTTCTGATTTCGATGAAACTATGCTTCATCTACTCGTTTTTGAAAGACAAACAACTTTTCTATCTGCAAAGATCGTCGCTTTCCATGGCGAAGCGAAATCTTCGCAAACGGCTGACGGAGGTTCCGGGGGACGAAAAGGAATCAGAAGGTAACATGCAAATAATAAAAACGAAATCTATATCTCGTCAAATATATACTGTTTTTATGTTATGTATTTCATATCTTGCGTCAAGGCCTCGCTAATCTTTTCAGTATGTATGTTAGTATATCATAGACCCAGCAAACACAATATTGCATGTAACGTGCATGTTAGTTGTAATTTCCTACTCAACAATATAACTGTTATATAACACATGTGTTGTATAACAGTTATATTGTTGAGTAGGAAATTACAACTAACATGCACGTTACATGTAATATTGTGTTTGTTGGGAGATTCATCTATTTAATAAGACGAAGATTTAGTAGATATATTCATATTAATAGATACAAATAAGTTGTTGCTGATTCTTGCAAGTTCCATCTAAAAACTTCCAAATTTCGTAAAAGAAGCTAGACAACTACTTTCACCACATGATTTGTTACGATTATGAATGATCTCGGTAAAAATAATGTTGTTAAGGGTTAGAGATAGGGTAAAGTTTGGTTAGGTTTGGAGGTTTGGTTTGGTTAGGTTTGGTTAGATCTGGTTAGGTAAAAAATAATGTTTTCCATTTGATTTATTATATATATGACAGTGCTTTGATATATGTTTCTTTCCGCAACATGTTATAAAGTCGAGATTATTACTCTTCCGCAATATTCATGTGTATAAGTTTGGAAATTAATAAATTTATTAATTTAGTAATATCAAAGTTAATCTCAGGTTCAGTTGCGTCAAGAACCTTTTGGATATGTTATTTAGAACAATTTCACCAAATTCCATGAAAATTGGAGGTTGGACCTTTTCGAAATTACATCCATAAAAGGTATTGAAACCTTTAACCCTTCAACTGTACGTGGCGAAAGGGAGCAACTCACGAAGAGACTAAATATCATGACGTTGAGACGCGTGAGGAACATGTCGTTTGAACACATATCGTTTTTTATAATTGATCCTTACCTTCCGGTTACAATGTTTTTACCATCGCTGCTGACGGTGATGAGGATTCTCTTGCCGGTCTTGGCAGTAGCCCCGTTAGCGATTTTGGCGCTAATCTTGCGGTGCTTGATTTTGTCGCTGTCGAAGTTAACATTGATGTCGAAATTGTCAATGCTATCCAATTTCGCATGCCCGTCTGCGACAGCGAAGCCCTTCGGTGTGTCGATCTTCAATTCACCTGAGAAACAAATGGTACACAAACTTAATCAAGACCATTATTATGTGCTTAACTGACTTGAAAAGCAGCTGGATAAAGATAAGATGAAATGTATAAATTCTTCTAAACATTTTGTTCTGATTATAGATGAATTCCAATGCAATTTCAGTTTTCAATACTGTCTGATATGTACTATACTAACGCAAATGTCTATGCAAATATCTACGACATAAAAGGAAATATTTCAATATTTCACACATTTGCAGAGTGCGCGCCGCGATATAGATTAAATTATCTGTGAATGTGTTTTTAAATAATTTTTTAAAAATGAGGTTGTTTCAATTTAAGATGCAAATAAAAATAATACATATTGATATCATCTAGCTGAAAGAGTCAGTTGATGCTGGAACCTCCTTATATAGCACATAAGTTGCAACAATATTGCTGTAACTTTGTTGCAATATTGCAATACTGTTTCAACACTGCAGCAACGTTTCTTTAACTCTGTATGCTGTATGGGTCTGGATGACTATTTATTTGATTTTATCTAGATAAAAGCAAACACTGTTCACCTTCATGTCTATTTTATTTCATTGAAAACCCGATCTTTATTAACAAATTAGAGCGAGAGAAAAAGAGAGAGAGAGAGAGAGAGAGAGAGAGAGAGAGAGAGAGAGAGAGAGAGAGAGAGAGACGAAATGAAAGACAACCCTACTAAAAATTGAACCTTGTGAGGATCTAACCACGAGATAATAAATTTGTATCTAACATCTCTATCAGGGGATCAATAATATAACCCGCGCAACGCACATTTTTCAAAGATATCTCAAGACATCCAAAAGACGACCTATTTCTTTAGATGTCTCTTGGACATCTTTAAAATGTCTTTCAGACATGCATGTTGTGTGAAAACGTTCACTTTTTCCAGTAGCTAAATAAATAAGTTAGCTCATAGTGAAATAAATAAAATAAAATAAATTACAATTATAGAATATGGAAAATCACAAGTAGTTGCCAGCCAGTAATGTAACGCTTGCTTCTACTTTCTTAAAATTTTTATGAAATAACGTAACCTCAATTTCGATTTGCTATCTAATTTTAAAATGTTTGTGGCGGCTAGGTTATATATTTCAATTAGATTTGCGCTATCTATTTGACTGTATCTGATGTATAATAGCTAAGCGACATTGTAAAAGTGATTCTATATTTTAATGAATGAACTAGTAACGAGTTAATAATGAGCTAAAAGATTTAATTTAGCCCGTTAGCTACTAGCTTTCGATTCAGATTAGTTACATTTCTACTCCGCGATTAAGGTTACCTGTATATTCGTGTTCGCTGAGTTTCTCGAATTTGGATAGTAATTCGGTCTTTCCATTCGGGCATGTCAAAATAATATGGATCATGGGAGATATGTTGCCGTCTTGAATCTCACTCTTGGCCGTGTACTTGGTATTGTCGGCGGTGATGGCCGCGTCGGTCTTTCTAAAGCTTCCATCTTTCGATCTCTTCAGAAATACATAAAGCGAATATTAACTACCTGATTGGTAGATGTAGCGCGAATTAACGACATTATTTTAACTTAATTTAAGTATTTCATTGTCGTTGATAAACTTTAAAAGAATACATTCTCAAATTATACTATTAACTACACTACACTATAGTCAACTATGCTATAAATGATGTCACAAATAAAAAAATGATAGAGGAAGGGGAGATTTGATAAGGTTAGCCTTCCTCTATCAGAGAGAATATTTGTATACGACTCGGTCAGCCGATGCTCGAAATTAACAAAATCACGGAAAATTTTGTAAATACATTGTACATCCGAGCGTGCTATTTTTACACGCATAAGCGTGCAATTGGCTAAAGCTTTCTTTATACACGTCTCTTGCCGTCTTAAATCATATCATTTAATATATTTTAACGTTTACGTTTAATTTATTACGTTTTTTTACCTAATATGTTAAAAACGATCGTAGTTTTAAGGACCAACGAACCAATGAGAGTTGGACGCGATTCGAGTAAAGTTTGTATAATTCTCGCTAATTCCATAATAATTTTGTTACAACTCCAAAAGGACATAGCGGAAACAAACTTGAAAGACAATTAACATTAAAAATAAGTAACGACAATTAGCATTAACTCGTGACGTTGCGAACGTTACCTCGTGGTTCAGAGAGAAGTCGACATTGTGCATGTTCTCATACGGAGTGGTGGCCTTGCCGATCAGATGAATGGACGAAAAGTCACGATTACATATAAAGGAGTCGATAGTGATAACTGTCTCCTTGTTGTCAAAATTGGTAATCATTTTACGGGTTATCTTCATTTTCTCGTCGTTGGGCTCGTAACTGAAAGTATCGTGAATAACGATTGGCGGCTGTTTGTGGATAGTCAGTACGATCTTCAGTTCTCCGTCGTGGGGATGATCGGAAGCCCTGATTCCATTACTCTTGGAGAAACCCTCGAACTTGATAGACTTGTCATCGTTGTAAGTGAGATCAGAGACCAATTTCGCATCGATGTGATGTTTCTCAGGCTGATTCAGCAGGCTGGATTTGAAATCTAGTTTGAGGTTACGCAATTTCTCGGACGGCAGTACCAATTCTAGGTTGCCGTTCAATATGCAAGGCTTTTCGTTTTCATCACCGGGTACATAGTTGGCGGAACTCTGCGCAAACAACATATTACTGTATGATAAATAATATCAAATAGAAATAATTGGATAACAAATAATAAAAATAAATAATATTAAATAAAAAATAAATAAGTTATAGATAATATAGGATACTAAACAATGTGTAATAATATATTTCACATACATCAACAAACAAGTCAGTATGATGGGTTGCGTGCCCCTATTCAGCTGATAATGCAGAGATTGCCGAGAAAGTCACTCGTTGATTTTGTTGATAATGATATTTGCAGTGCTCCCAATTATGACAAATGCACTAACTTTGTACCGTGATCGTTATTATAGTTTATCGATCGCTTATCGACAGGAATCGAGCCTCATTGAGTTAAAAAAGATGTTTAAAAAAGTAAAACTGAGAAATCACTATTACGGAATTAAGCAAAATAAATAAGAGTTATAGTTAAAGAGATAAATAATACAACATATTTTCTGATTTTGCACAATTTCTTAATTGCTTTCTTATGTTGAAAAGTTCGATAGAAATTGCAGATTAGAAAGAACAATACAGAAATATTTAAAAGTCTTATATACTGTATTTCATCCATATTTCTACAAAAAATCGCTTCTGCAACAATTTGAATTGACTAGAAACTTATTCAGTATAAACTTATGCGAAACTATGTTGTAGAACGAGCTTGTCATAACGATCACGGTGCAAAGTTAGTTGTACTTGTCATAATTACAGGAGTACAGTTCAAATATCATTATTAACAAAGTCAACGAGTGACTTTTTCGACAACCTCTCATTATCTACATTATCGTCCAAATAGGGGCAAGCAACCCGTTATACTGACGTGTATGTTGATGTTATATCCTGTACATGTACATACATATTGAAAAAAAACAGGTTAAAAGGGAACAAGTCTTAGGATTACACAAATTGCAATAAAATCTAAGATAGGACAAAAATCAACAACCCAACATAGAAATCTAAATTACAAAATGTAACTAATGGTAAAAAAAACTATCAAAATGGTGATCCAACTATATAACAAGAATAATTGCCTTTAGTGGGAAGATAAATAAACTAGACTATAAACACAATAATAATCAATCAATAAGATCAAATAAGATAAAATGTGTCAATTTATTTTTAAGATAGTCCCATTGAACTAAATTTCGACCTTGTGTCGTTGAAACAAGAAATTGAATAAACATGAATATTCTACCGACTCGATTTAAATTGTTTTGGCCAATCTTTTTTTTTAGCACACTCCTCTAAAACAAAAAGTAACTTCCACGTACCTTTAAGTGGAACTTGCTCAAGGAAACGGCAACGTACTCCGACATCTCGCCGCTTTCATGCTCGCTGGCCTTATATTCCACACTGTATGGATGCGAACCTGTTATTTTTAACATAATTTCATACAATTCCTTATAGCCGTCAATGTTAGGCAGATTTTTGGAATAAAATTCCAATTCCTTGGTGTTACCACTGTAATCAGTAATTTGCATTTTGCCATTGCCGCGGTAAGTATACTTCTCAAAGTTTACGTCTTGGGCGTCGGCGACGTATGTCACCTTGGCCATTTCGCCTCCTTTGGTTTTGTGATCCTCGAACAAGCTGTTCACATGAATATCGTATTTGTCATCCTCCTTCTTGTCGGAAGTGCGCTTAACCTTATAGACCAAGTAACGGCCGTTTGGCAGGGTGATGTCCACGTCAGCGATCAGTTCGCCCTCCTTAAGTGTGCCTTCGAACTTGCCCTTGCCATTCAGCTCGATCTTATGATTCAACATATCGAGCATGTTCTTTGAATCAATAGTATTCTTCTTTAGGTCGGTCACGGTGGACAATTTGATGACTTTGCTCGGATCCTTCGCATCAAGCAATAGTTCGAAATGCCCGGTGTGCACCGTGCCAGCTATGGTAAGATCTCCCGTACCTTTGATCTTTCGGTTGATTTTTGGTAGATCGATGTCGAGATGAGCGTTACCCTTATCACCCTGCATTGACATCTCGCCTACGACGTTCAGGTAGTTCTTCAAGAACAAGATCAAATTGCCATGTGAGTTTGTGCCCTTTTGTAATTTTAGTTGGAAGTTCACATATTTGACGTCGTTGAGGGAAATAACCGCCCGGGAATTGATGTTCGCCGGCTCAGTGACTAATGCAGCGACAGCCTTAACTTTCTTGCCATTCAGATTCAGGTTACCGTCCACTTCGAAATCCACCTTGTTCTCGTTGTTGTTGCATGTAACGACCACCTCGGATTCGTACTTGCCGCCCGGCTTCAACTCGATGCAGTTCTTGTATTTGCTCTTGTGCGGATCGACAATCGTACGCTTGGATTCCAACTTCAAGCTATTTTGCAACAACTCAGCCTCGAACTCGACCTCATAATCACCCATATTGACCATGTTCCGCTTGGCCGACAGTTCCGTACCGAACTTGAACTTGTCGTAAGTAATATCGATGTCACTTTCGATCGAATTGGGCTTAATCTTGCCGTTCACGTCGAGTATCAACTTCAAAGCCGGGTATGAAATCTTGCTGTAACCTCCCAACTCGAAGTCCTTTTGTTTGACATCGAAGATTATGTATTCTTTGATAGTGAGACGATTCACTTCGGACTTGAGATCCGGCCCGTGAACGAAGACCAGGTTGTTCTCCATCTCGTATGGATTTGCACGGTATTCGTACTCGAGATCGAAACCAATATTGGGATCTCTCGACGGTACCGCCGACAGACCAAGCGAGAAGTGCTGTTCTCCGAGTTTCTTAGCGTCCATCTTCAGTGCGACTGACTCCTCACCGTAGCTGACACTCATGTCTAGAGCGCCGGTTGTCTTTGTGGACAGGATGTAGCCGTTGATGCCAACGATTTTGTGACCGTTCGCCATCAGGGCCACTCTGTCGAACATATACTTCTTGCCACCGTCTTGCTCGACCAACTCCACGAAGCCGTCGACGTTGTATTGTTGAGTAGCAGCTGTTTTAACTCCGGACAGTTTCTCGATGTGCTCCGGCATCTTGTACTCTAAGATAGGCTTGTATTTGGGACCGCTGGCTAAGAGACCGACGCGACCGTAATATTCTTGTTGATCATTATTCATTTTGATCATAAGCGAATGCTCCTCGGAAGTATCTTTCAGCACCGCCTCGGCGGACATCTTTTTGAAGGGAGAATCTAAAGTCACTTTAGCGTACTTGTTAGGTTCTAGACCAGCCTCGGCAGTTAAAGATATGCGTCTGTTGGTTTTGGTGTTAGGCGTTTCCATTATTAATTCAAAGGACCGAGTTTTGGGTGTCTTACAATCATAAAAGACCTTAAAATGATAATAGCGGAAGTCCTGGCTGTTGGTAATGCTGAGTTTAGCCGGACCATTTAATGGGAAGAGAGCACGCTTTTGCATCGCTTCAATATTGTCATGCGGGAATTCCACATGGCCGCAAAAAGATATACCAATAATACCGGCGGCTTGATCGAAGCAGTCTTCGTATACCTTGCCCTTGTTAAACTTGGCAGCCTCGTATACATTGCCCTTTTGACCGGAACTCATGAGAATTTCGCTGCTTACGAGTATAATTTGCTCTTTAGGCTTAGGCGCACCGATGACAAGGTCGATACCTTTGCCATCCAATATCTTCACTTTGAAATCAGTCGCCATGTTAGTGTGCATTGTACTGACTACCTTCATGCCGGACTCTACGTCGAACGCTTTCACCGCCATAGTGCCGGCCACTCGCACGGAGGCACTCGGCTCGAAGCCGAAGTTAAAGTTGGCATTATTCGGATTCTCCATGATTGCCGGGATGTCTATATTGCCGTATTGCTTGAAGAGCATCACGCTGGTGCCGAGCAGATTGAGTGTCAAAGGTGCACCGAGATTCGTTGGATAGACGAGCTCCGTGTCCATAAGCTGTATGTGATGCTTCAACTTTTCGTCGAATTTCTTCAACTTATTCATTCCCACATCGAGCTTCTCGAATATCTTGTCGATGATCTTATTTATTGTAAATTCCTCAGAGTGTCCGTTCTGAGTCAAATAGTACATCTCGACACCAAACAGTTTGACGGAGAGGTCTAGGTCGAGCTGTTGGTCCACCTCGTTGTTCCTTAACTTCACGCCCTTCGCGAATTTGTCGAGCTCGCCTTGTTTAATCTCACGTTTGCCGCGCAACTTGTTCGTCTTCTCCTGGATGTAGTTCACGACGTTCGTCGTGTCGTGCACACCTTTCTCCACCATTTCGTCTACGTCGTCTTGCATGAAGCGACCTTTTGGCCCGAAGTAGTGCTCGATCAATCTGTCGAGATTCTCCATACGCGTATTTATCTCCAAAAAGTTGAAGCTTCGGCCGAAAAGCTCGGTGGTTAGATTCAAACTCACTGATCGCGGCACGAAGCTGTTCTGACTATAAATAACGTTGCTCTCCATGGCGGAACCGACTCCGAAGTTGTCCATATCGTACGATAACTCGTTGTTGAAGGAGAACTTGCGGAAGTCCTCTGGGAATTTGTTGTGCGATTTGATCTTACTGAGATGGTGCTTGGCCGCGTCTTTGTTCGGATCGGCGGAGGCTCGCAAGTTACGCAGGTGACTCTGGATGAAGGAGCCGACTTGGTTGACTTCCTCCTTATCCAGCATGTCCTTGACAGCGCTAGCAAAGTGTTGACAAGGGCACCTGACCATAGACAAGTACGCATTGATCCTGATTTCGCTGTCCTCGTCGCGATCAGCCATGACCTTGAGAAGTGTGTTCTTCCACTTCATACTGCATCGTGTGGGCAGAGTTTCAATCGCGGCCACCCTGACGCGGTTGCGAACGTTCTTATCCTCGGCGATATTGGCCAGTTTCACGAGAGTGGCGTCGTCGAGATATTTGGTATTGCCCAAGGCCTTCAAGGCCGAGACTACCAGATTCTCCTGTTCCCGCGTTTTCGCCTTGCCGTTGCCAACCTTCTCGCGAATCTTGTGAATCGCCTGCTTCACCTCGGCCACGTTCTCACACGTATGCTCTTGACAATACTTGCCAATCACCTGACCAACTCCGAGGTAGCCGAGACGTGGCAAATCCGGCTGTTCCAAGAGGGACGTAACCGCAGTCACCGATGGCAAATGCACGTGATTGACGAGGGCGAGACTCGCGTAGAACACGAGCGTCTGCATGTCGTTGAGTTCATGGCTTTTCAGTAAATCCATGCCCACCTCGGCGGCCTCACCGGTCCCGGTGCGGAAGAGTGCGTCCAATAAGATCTTCTTGTCCTGAACTTTGTCAAAGCCGGCGCCGTTTCTCACCTTCTGGTAGATCGTGAGAATGTCGTTCTTGTTGCTGGTACTGAGCACTCGGATGAGCTCGGCAAACTTCTCCGCGGCGTGCTCCTGTATCGTGTCGACCTCCTCGGCGCTGGCGGCCTTCAAGGCCGCGGCGATGCTATCGACCGACGACTTGATGATGGGGTGTGGTGCATCGAAGATCAGAGACTTCGGCTGACTGACCGGGGCCTTCGGATTGTCGCCCTTCTCGCTCTTCAGCGTCAGCGTCGTCTGTATCACTGTCTTCGCGCCGATGTTGCCGTTGCTGAACGGTTTCAGCTGGTAAGTCTCGACGGAGCTCGCCTTGTTCAGAATGCCGCGTTTGAAGCGTTGCTCGATTTTTTGGTGTGATGACAGCAACGGCGCAGACTGAATGTCCGAACTGAGATCGTAGATCGCGGACACGGGACCTTGCCGGATATGCTCGCGATAGCTGCAGCGGGCCAGATTCCTCTCCTTTTGCACGATCAAGGAGTCACCGTCCTTGTGGAAGGTAAAGTCGGTTGGACAGCCACCGAACACGTCGACCTGAGGAAGAGGTTTGCCATGTGACACGCGTATCACCGTGCTATATGCAATAGGACAAATGTTTAATAAATACATACACTATGGCTCTGAAAAAAGGCTGTTTTTCACCATTTTTTTCTCGTAAACGTGAAGTTCTTTTAACTTGCTGTTTTTTTTTATTAAAGAATATCAACATTGTAGATTATTTTCCAATTTTTTATGCTTTATATTCTTTCAAAATAGCTACAGTATAAGAGCTAGAATTCTAGGCATCATGCGTCGACTTGGAAATTGGTACCGGAAAAAACAGTTATAAAACGTATCGGAATGCAAAAAGTCATATATTTTCTTAAAGTACATTAAAAAACGCAGCTAGCATCGTAGCACTGTTTTCACACATTTTGCTTCTAAACAAAATGGCACATATTTGAATTTTAAAGCCTACTTTTTTACAATATTAATATTACAATTACAAGCGAACAAAAGTATAAACAAAAAAATCCCTACAATACTATCTACGTTTCAGTATGTTCAATAGACATGTTAAACCTCAAAGACAAAGTCGGTTCAGTAGTATTTGAGAAATCCTTGGTACCAGTTTTCAAAGCATGGTTTTGAGAAAAATGCGTCTAAAGTTTTAAGTAAGGTTTAAAACGAGTGAACAATAAAATTGTTTATCTTAAACGGAATCATTGATTCCTGGACCATAAAGTAAACCCTCAGTACTCAGCTTATCAGCCGCTTTATTTAGTTTTTGCTCTAGTCGTGCCGTTTTTGTAGAGGCACACGCTCGTACGTAATACGCTACCTGCCGCAAGAAAACATACAAACGCGTGCTTTGCGCGCTTACACAAAGATGGCTGTATCTCAGTCATTTCAATATATCTTTAACTTTAGGGAAACATTTTAGAAACATCATAGATTTAAAAAATGTAAAAATTGAAAAATCGATTTTTTGACCCTTCAGAGTGTATGTAGCTCTTTAATGGGAGAGAGACAGTTATACTAGTGCGACGTGTACCTCGTGATGGCTCGTAGAGCCAGACTCTTGAAAGACGGCCGTCTGGAACAAGGAACTGACTGCTCTCTTGATGTTGAGAGACGCTTGCGAGTCACCGGCCTCGGCGCACACCTCTGTATCAATGTGGCCGTCATGGTAATTGAATTGCAACGCGTACTGTTCCACATCTGGCAGCGAGAGCGGCTGAAAAGAAAAGGATGAGAATATTGTTACACACGAGTAGCCCCTATGATGCACTTTCATCCCCCTTGTCGTTAGGTAATAATAATTAATTAACAATAGTTAGGTAACAATAGTTAGGTAACAATAGCGCAGTAACATTCATTTATAATGTCATTTATAATAATAATTATATTTTATACACACAAGTATATAAATAAGTGAATTATGCGTTATATGGACGTAAACGCATATTTATAATTTATAATACACATGTAAATATATAATACATGTCATCAATTATGCATTTGTAATTATTTGTAAATAAATCACGCATAATTTTCAATAATTATATGTTTGGGCAACGGTAATGATCGCGATTATTAATTTTGTCGTTGTCCTATGCAATGTAGAATACATATTAGATATTGAAATTTTCGAAAAATAATTTTCCCAACCTTGGTTACATATATGAAACAAACGTTAATCTATCGTTTACGAATGAGTATTTTTTTATTAAACAATTGAATAAAGTCTACCGAACGAATATTTTGTACATTTCGACAATACGAGATGTGAACGACGTGAACTAGCGTTCATTAATTTCGCTCGAGAGACATATTTAATTGCAAGCTTTTTCATAGTGGTTGGGGGAAATTTTGAGTTGACGATTCTTTTGTTTCCTTGATACATTCATACTGCTGTAAATATACAAGGTGTCCGGGACCTTTTCGAAACGAAAAATTTTGAAGATAATCAGATCAAATTGAGAATAAAAGTCAAGTACCATTTTGCAAATAAGTGTACAAATTTTCAAGTTATCAATTAAAAAAGCCTCTAAATACGTTCATTTTCAATCATTAATAATTTAATAACTATTGCGATTTTTGCAAAATGGTACTTGATTTTTCTTTTCAAATTCATTTAATTAATCTTCACAATTTTTCGTTTTCAAAACATCTCGAACATCCTGTATACCGTAATTTCATCGAGTCTCGTTAATTTATACATAAAGCGCAAATAACCCGATGAATTAAATATGTTGCCAAGTGGGAGCTAAAAACTTTGGCTGACAAATGTGCGTGTCATGAAACTTATATGTATGTGCCGTAATTTTGACCGTCTAAACGTCTTAGTTGAGCTTTGAAATAATCCATGAAAATCAATATATAATGATTAAGGCATCGAAAAATTGAAATCTCGTGTATCGTTTTTTCACTTTAACGTATTTTCCTATTTTTTCCCTGCATTCTTTTATAACTCTCATACAGCGATTTTATTATAAATGTACACGTTCGCAATAATATATGTGACGGATAGATGTTCATGTACTTACGGCTCCGTTGATTTGCACGCCCTTCAATCGGATCTGCCGAATGCAGTCAGGCTTCACGGTCAATTCAACGGTACCTTTCAGTTTCAAGCTAGCCTCATTCTGAGCTTCGGGGACTGACGTTACGGATGTGCCCTCCAAATCGTAAACGTATGTGTGTCCCTCTTGGTAGGCTTTACCTCCATGCACTAGAGTAGATCGTACGTACGAAGATAAAGTAAAAGTTCAATCAGTAGGACGAGATTACGAGGAAATTAAATCGAGTCCAACGAATATCTCGATTTTTCTCTCACACAGTAAAAAATAAAAATGTTAATTTTATATCTTAAGGAGTTTTTACTCCAAATTTTAAACAAAATCAGCTTATTGGTTGTGTATTGCTTGCGGATAAATAAGAAATGTAGATTAATTAATTAATATTCGCACATTCTCTTTTTACATTTATTTATTTTTCTTATATTTATTGTTTGTTGTTCCGACTAAAATTTGACATAAAAATAATAAAAATCGTAAAAGCATGTGAATGAGTAGTTAAAATAACTTGTACGAAATATTGATGGAATATTTTTGTTCATATATGAATATAAAAATTAGTGTACTTTAACGCGAATCTTCACGTTTCAGATAATTTTACTTAACGTATTAAGAAATGATGATTCATGATTTTTCAACGATGAACATAATTTTTAATAAAAATTGTAATTGAGATTGAAACAGCGAACATATGAGTTTAAAGAAAAAAATGTGTATTAATTATAATATATAATAATATTAATAATATTAATACTTACTTCCATGGCAACCGACTGTACATTTACCTGTAAGCAAAAACAGAGTCAAATATAAGATCGAACTGCAAAATCAAGCCTGAAATTCTATATAAAATTAAATTTTTATGACACACATGTAACATAATTTTTCAAAGATACTCCGTTATCAATATCCACTATTAATTATTAATTGTTAATACAACGTGAGGTGGTTAGAATTTATTCTTTATATGATAGAATTTTATACTTAGAGCTTATATAATATCTTATGGATATTTTTGTGCATACTTTCTTAATTTGCTAATTTAATCTTTGGATTGTATCGATAACGCGGGCGAATTCACCGAGTGAAGAAAGAGACGACCAGTCGTAATCTATTATGCTCGATGATGATTATTGTGAGAAAAAATATATTTATACATTGAAGTGAACTCGATGTCCTAAGGTCGCGCACTGATAACGATGGCGTTAATCGTGACTCTCATGACCCCTGGACCATGGAACTTTCATTTCTGTTCGACAGTGACTTGATACTCACAAAACTGATAATTAAACGGTTCCCCCCCGCAACAATTTCATCCTTTTTTAACGTTTAAATTGATACGGACAATGGGACTTTTTCAGAATTATATCAGAAAAAACCAAATGATTTTTACATATAAAGAATAAAGACAATCTTACATTTGCATGCATCAAACTATACAAGGAAACAATTATATAAAAATTTTCATAATTTTTCCTCGCTGTTTATTACACATTTAACCTCCGTCTCCGATTTAATTCTATATTTAATATTATATCTAAATTATGAAATGTTACAGGAAGGAAGAGAGAGTGAGAACAAGAGCAAGAGATTGGCAAAGTACTTAATCATTGATGTGTAGTTACTTTTTTTAATTATTCAAATAATTATGAAAGTACCGAATATATTTAATATTAATATTTGTCGACGGTCGGCGACAGCAGGCTTTTACTTCTGACCATAAATTTTACTTTATCTCGCTTGTATTCGGTAAAATAGCGTCGACAACAGAATCCGTAATCGCGGAAAAATACGTGGAAGATACGATGAAAAATAAACCTAATCAGTGAAATCACAGAGCGCATGAAGAAATCTTAAATGTGGTAAAAAATGTTTTGACGAAACATGGATTATATAATTTTATGAAGAAATAAAAGTTAGTTAACGCACTGCGGATGAAACTTGGTTCATCAAAATAACTTATTAATTGCGCAATTTTGCTTAATTCGCACAGAAGCTCAGTTTAGTGATAAATATGAAGCGGTCTTTTGATCAATCATATCAAGCAGAACGTATATTATTAGACATCGCGACGGAAGTTTATATTTCAAATATTAACGTCAATCTTACGATATAAAAAATATATTTAATATATCGTTTGGTAAGCATATTGGTATTTAAATAAATAAATAAATAAATAAAAACTATCAATGTTCTAAGCATCAGTATTTATATATAAATGAAAGTATCACAGACGTTCAGTGTAAGAAATATATTAAACTTTTGAAAAATGTTCCAACTGTTAAAACAAACAAGGAATTATACGAAATTAAGTTACGCCAATATATTTGTGCAGTCGTTAATTTTACTTTCTGTTGCATCAGTTGCTCCAGTTATTCTTAAAATACTCTTGCATTTTTATCTTCAAGTTTTTTGTTCTTCGAATTTTGTGCGATTTTGCAAGGCGAAGTCGAAATCACGCTTGACTTCTTTCTCGCGGATGTAAAAACTTATATCGCCGCTAATCAGTACGTAAGAAGAAGATAAAATTATAAACACCTCGTTTTAATGGTAGATTATAAATCAGTTACCAATTACGAACGATTTGGTGTTATTCAATATTACCAGGAAGATTAATACGATAAAAAAGGAAAAAACAAGCAGCTGTTAATATATGTATTTTGCACGTATATCAAGTTACGTAATTATTTGCTCGACAACGAGGTCAATCGACTGTGGCCGATTGAACGCGGCGGAAATTATTTTCTCTTGAAGAGAGCAAGTAGCGAAACTCGAAGCCAAAGTAAACCCCCAGCAAATTGCGCTGGAATGCGAGAAACACACGACAATTAGCCGATTTTCATTCAGTGCAATCGCACTTACGCCATAGAAACCTCATGAAAGATAATCTTCACGACACGCATTTATTGAACTTTTATAATTCGTAAAGACAGAAAGGTCTCATATTTTTTATCAGTTTTGACACTTAGGAAAAAAATTCCAGTTCGAAAAACTCTAATTCTAATTAAAAAAATTTGAATTCTGTAAAAGTCATCTAAAAGTCTGCCTGAATGCTCCTCCTCACACAGTTGTAAAAATTAACAAGGCGTACGCGCGTGTACAGCGAATCGTCACAGGAAATCTCTGTGATTATCTGTGAGAGGAGCCGAGCCGACTTTTCCATTCGCGAATGAGACAGAGAAATTATCTGTTTTTTTTTCCTGGAAGGAAAAAAAAGTAGTGTCAAAGACGAGAGTACGCGGTGGCCGAGAATACACGGAGACGAGGCACTTTATTTGAGCGCCGGCGACGTAAAAAGAATAGAGAGGGCGAGATAACGGAGCGACGTTCGAATGAATGAGGAGAAAAAAGATGGATGAGGTGTAAGAGAAGAGAAAAAGGGGAAGGAGGAGAGAAGGGAGGCAGTACCTTCTCAATGGAGGGATAAGGGGATAACAAAGGAATAAAGAATGACGGGCGCGCGCGCGTAAGAAAAAGAGAGAGAGGGAAAGAGTGAGGAGGTAGCGAGAGGATCTCTCGAGGATAGATCGGAAGAAGAGCGAATCTATTCAACGCGGTTCTGGTGTATACATTGTTTCTCTCTGCGACAGCATCGCGAACCTGTGACGATCAATTTCCTTTCCCTAATCGCCGCCGTCACGTCGACTGCTCAGCGGCAATCTACAGCTTTGTCGAAATATTCTCGTCGTGACTCCTTTTGTTATCGCCGGATAAATTCCGTACCCGGAATTTCGGCGTTTCGCTCATCAGCATGACAAACACGACGAAGCAATTCATTCCTTTAAACTTGCGTCGTCGAGTTCGCAACCTCGCCCTCTTTGTTGCCTTCTTAGACGTGGCTCGGTCCACGAGACAAGGTGTTGCGAAAAATTCAAGCAACTCTTCGATCAAACTCAAATCGACTATTTCTCTGAACGACAATGGCGTTTCGTCAGTTGAACACGTCAGATGCGGAAGGAAGAGATTTCTTGCTGAAATTCAGGCAGACTTCACCTCGATGGAGTTTCAGTTTCCGCGAGACTCCTTGTTCGTTATAAACGGGATTGCAAGTTCGACATTTTTTGTCCAAATAATTCGTTACTCATTGAAACAAAGAGCCCGCTGCCGCCGCTCATTATGAAATGTAACTCGTTACCGTTATCGTCTTATACAACGTAATAACGAATCTCCTCACAATTTCCATTACTTTCCTCATCGAGTTTCACGAATCTTTTATTTACGTTTTGTTGCTGCTCCCTTCATATACAAAAGTCACGATAAAGGTAACGATTAAGCCTGTTACCGTTAAACTTTGTTAATCCACAAAAATACAAATGTGCGATATTGTTATCATTATTCCACGGCGGTGACGTTACAAGCAACGAGTTATTCCCCGAGCCTGCTATCCATAAAAAAGCTTTAAAAAAGAAGAGGTAATGTTTATCTAAAATCTCCCCAATAAGAGATCGACTCAAATCGCCAGGAATACCAAATGTTACACTTCACGGAATTTTATGAAAAAATTCTTTTTTTATAAAAATAATCTGTCAAATTTCTCACAAACAATTTTATTAAATCCTATTATTAATAAACTGCATCAGATGGAAGTTATAGGTATCGTTGGAATTTCACGACGATCCAGCAGTCGCGAGCATAATTTCTGTCGTTGTTCGTTCCCTGACGTGCGCAGCATGATTAGGGTTGCTCCGGTCTCGTTGTATTACTTAACGTATGCATTATGCAAATTCATAACGAACACGGCGAGGCACATCATCACTTTCATATTTCACGCGCGCGGACACGCCGTATCTTTCCCGCGTTATTTCGCGTCGCATTTAAACGTCGATCTCTCTCCGCGATGATCCCATATTTTTCCGCTCGTATTTTTAACACGCGCCGGCGGGTCGCTTTTATTTCTCGCGCGCGCGCAGGCCATTGTAATTATTTATCGTGGGATTTTAGCGCACTGTCTGCGCATTGAACGGTTTGAATGGCTTGCAGTGAAATGTTGCGTTTAAAGAGATTTATACAAAAAAAGAAAAAAAAGGAGTCTCCGGTGTCCTCGCCGTCCGCATTGTCTACGCTTTCCGGTGCTTCTGCAGCTACGTGCAGGTGGTATAACCGGGGCAATTGCAGAAACGTATCGTCAATGAAGAAAAAATCGACCCGTCGCAATCGAAGCGGCATTCTCTCGATGCGCATTTCGCTTCTCGGCGAGTCGCCGCCACGAGAAACGCCTCCCCGCCCTCCGCGGCCCCTGTCGTTTTTCTTCTTTTTGTATCTACGCTCTCCCTTTTGCGTACTTGTAAAACGTGCGCACAGTGAAAGAACATTCGTTACGACGCAACGGTCAGATCGGATCTATTTTACTGGGATGTAGGGACGTCGGATCAATTTACCAAATGTCCGGTCAAACACGGGGGACCTGTAATCGTTTCAATGATACGGACCTCGTTCCGAGCACCGATGCGACATAATGCGGACTCTTTTAACCGTTCATTCGTTACTTCGCGCAAGAACGCGCAAGAAAATCGTCGCGAAAACTCGCTCATTGAATCTCGCTGACCGTCGCCTACGTGAACCTCGTTAATCGCTTCCCTTGGTTACTTGAAAACGCGATTACGTGCCGCGATGTTGCGAGCACTTCAGCTTATATCGAGATAGTTTTCTATTTATTTGATATTTCTTTTCATCGATAATTCACTCGACAGCGAAGAAAAAATACCAATGAGAGGGAGGGAGGGAAAAGGAGAAAACGGAGGGCGGAAGAGAGGACATATTTTTGGAGGCGCTTTTCTTGTTCGAATTTTTATAATCCTATTTAATAAAAGATTTCGAAATTTATTTCCGCATTCATGAGCGGAGTTATTATTTTAGTTGGCTGTTTTGTGTGCTTCGTGGTTTCCTACGAGAATTCTGAAAATATATCGCGGAATTATCGCATAGTCGTTACCGCATATTGGTGCGTTAATCCGTTAAAATATTCACGATTAAATGCAATAGTGTATACGAAACGCCGGACGAAAGGAAAAATATGGAAGCACGCGCGCGATAATGCGCTATCGGCAATATTGCGCTACGAGGATTTTTGCCGTATCGCTTGGGAGCAGGAGATCCGTAATTATAATTATAATTAATAAGATACAATATATATCGCTAATATCACTAAGAAAAATATGCAATTTTTTTATCACGAGCCACAGACGTGTGGAAGAATAATCGTAATCGCGGCACAACATTCGGAACGAGCTATGTAATTATATTTGGTACACAATAACGTCCGCGACTCAATGCATGTCGATTGCCGATAATCGATGTAGATGTCGACATCGCAGCACACATCCAGCGACACGAGGTCGAGGTATGTCGGATGAAGCGAGTAATGTGAGCTATCAACTTTATCTCGAAGACTGGGCAAGTCTTTTTTAAGAATAAGTTGTCAGTTTACACGACGAAAAATCCGTAATTTCTTATCACAATGCCGTTATACTCGTCTGGATAACTAATCCGGTGTAAAGAAAAAAACTGGGTCCGCATTATTTTCATCGTAAACAGAAAAACGAAATAATGTCGTTACATAACGCAACTTGTAACAAACAGTGTTGCGAACAGCACGTTACTTCTCAACTTAATTTTCCTTATAAAAAACTTCTTTATAAAAATAAATTTCTTTATAAATATCTTTATAAAAGAAAATTATTTAGTATTTACCAATGTACTGATTTAGGCTCAAAATTCATTTTTGAGATATTTTATATCATTCCTGCATGTTACTCGTTTTTTAAGAAAATATCGTAACCGTAATTGCGCCTGCACGTTGTGAGTCAGTATATCAAACTCTTTTTCCTTTTTTTTTTAATTTCTTTTAAAGAAGAAGAAAGTTTAATTTCTTAAAAAAAGAGAAAGACAGACGCGTTTGACGGTCGCTGAAAGGTTTCACGCACGTCAAATCCGTCCGACGTAAAATCGAGAAATAGACGCATGCCAATCGCGGTCGAAGCGGACGAATTAATCGCGTGCGCACGGACGATAGAGTAAAACCTCTAATGTAACATAGAATGGAAAATAACAGGTTACAAATACGGACGAGACCGTATCAACGAGCGAGTCGCCGTCGCCGCGGGAGCAAAAGGCGGCAAAGAGAGCAAAGTGCTCGTGTAGAAAATCAACATGTTTTCCGCGACTATCGCGGGCGAGATCGAATGAAGCCTGACGGTATCGGAGACGTGCTTTCATAAGTCGCGACATAATTGTAGCACCGAGAGAAAAAGAGACGGTTTTTCGGTCTCTTCTTTTTCTCTTTTATTCGCATTCGATGTGACCGACGTGACGACGGCCGATAGAATACTGCGGATCTGTCGGCTGTGCGAAAGTGTCGCTAATTTCGACACACGCGCGATTCGGTAATCTCTATCCTTGACACGAGTAACCTTATGATATTCGAACCTGACCGCGCCCGAAGCGCGTTGACCTTTTCTATCAGCTTGCTGTTTATTAATCTTCAATGCGATACAAAAATTGAGACTTATCGAAGTCATCCGGTCTTCTCGAGGAGACCAGGGGAACGCGATTCGCTCTTGGGAGCCGAGACGCGATCAGATGTAATTTTATCAGCTCTTTCTACGGCATCAAGAATTTAACGTCCGACGGAGAGAAGACGCACGCTTAGTCTATTTTCAAGAATGTAGATCGTAGTTTTTCGGAAACTGCGGGACTTTAGTCGACATTGCCATAGTGTTGCGTGGGAGCAAAATTTACGAAAATCACCCACGCGCATCAACATATCTTTCGGCAAGAGAGAGAATGAAAGAGAGAGAGAGAGGAAGAGAGAAAGAGAGAGAGAGAGAGAGAGAGAGAGAAAATGTTCAAAGTGATGTCAAATAAAATACTCTTTTAACTAAATTTTTATCGACAAAAAGATCAAAGATATGTAATAACCAAGAAACTTTTGCCCCTTCTCGGCACAATATTGAGCTTTAATGGGAATCATAATTATGAAATAATATGCATAATATCCAAACGAGAATAAACTAATGTTGATTAAGATTGTTTATACAAATTATTGACGAAGGAATTCGTCGTACTGCATCCACAAATATCAGTATGATCTTTTTCATTCCATTTCTATCGAAGCAACTCGAATATTTTTATTTAAAAGCAATACTTCCGCGGGATTCGTAATAGCCAATGTCGCTGTTGAATAAATTTGAATTAAAAAGAACACGTCTTCTCTTCCTTCCATTTCCGAATCTTGGAATATTTTTCGATCTAGTTCCTTCTCCGCGCTGACGCACGCAGATGCGGAAAATGCAATATTAAAGATAAAGACTTGATATTTTTCATTGACGGAATATATCAATAGGATCACTGGAACCGCTCGAATAGGAAAGACCGCTTCGACACGCTTTTCGCATCTCCGGAGCATAATCCTGGAGAACGAAGAGAGACGTGTCGAGGTAAAACCGTTTCAATGCGAATGGCTTTCACGCAAGCAAGCTTGATCAGCGAGGAAGTCGAAGTGTGCGGCGATAGTTCTACTCTCTCGGGGTGGAGCGGCAGGGGGATGGGGGACAAGATCGAAGGACGAAACGCGAAATATCTTTGAGGGAAAGAGTCGCGAAGAGGAAACGAAGGTCGCACACTTCGCTCTACTTACTCCCTGAGGCGTCGGTCGCCAGGAACAGGAGGAGACAGGCGGCGGTGACGGCCGCACTCGCGAGCCCCATGGCGTCTTCTCTCCCCGAACTACTTAGCACTCTCGCACAATCAAGCGCAGTGTGACACGATGTGACACGATCGACGGCCACGGGCGAACACAAGAGCGTCCGAGCTTTTCTTCGTGCGTGCTTTTATGCTCTCATCGCTCCCCACTACGCGCTACGGATCTTTCCTGTGCGTATCAGCCGCACTCATGCAACGTATATCGATAGAGGTCCGCAGCCCCGTCATCGTCAGAGACCGAAGGAGATAAAGTTCGAAAGCGCGCACGGACGTTCCGTGATTTCTCGTCCGAGGAAAAAAAAAAGAAAGAAAGAGAAACATAGGGACCGGTCAAAGTGTCGTTATCAACAAATTTTCTTTCCTTCTTATCGGCTACTAGGTTTCAGCAAACACGACAAAAATGTCCGTCAGCCGTGCGCCGTCTTCAATCCCCCGGGCGGACGTAGGATGGACCACCACACGACCCCCAATCGCTACCAGCTCAGCTTCCTCCGCGAAGGGTGGGATATTTATCGCCGAATCCAGCACGACCTGTTTCCTGCCGGCGCGCCGTCAACGGCGTATATATCATTATCTTGCTTATACGCCTTAATTGAATCACCGATAATTAATCAGTTATTGATTAACGGTTATCGCCACCACTTGCATTTTACCACATCCATTGAGGATGGGGTAATCCAATTTTTGCGGGTTTTACGCATTGCGTAGTACGGGAGAAAAAGGAAAATAAAACGGAGGTGTTTGTCGTTGCACAGGAGACAAATAACAAGGCGGATGCTATGCGCTTCTTTCTTCGTACTTCAATAGAAGTTTTTTTCTTTTTTTTTTTGTCAATCGATATTACAAGCATATTTCATATCTAATTCTTGTTTTAGTCTTTCCCGACACAGCAACAATCAAATAGTCACTTTTGTGGTCGCTGCTTAAAGTGAATTTTACTCGGTCCATATATTAGAATTCAGCTAAAGAATTCTTTCTTTTAACATATCTCGCAAATATTATATAATATATTCTTTGATGATCGTCAGTTCATCCGTCATTCGAAGGATGAGATAAATAAATCCATCTTGGGACGTTATCAAAAAGAAACAACTTCTTGCACTAGTTTACATCTAAATCCAATTTTTACTGATTTTCCTATCTATCTACACTTACACACATGAACTTTTGGCGATTGATTCGACTTGATCAGCACATTTAAGATATGTATATATGACAAACAGCTTTTACGAATATCATTTTATAACGTTAGAGTTACGATAGTCTAATCTTTTAAAAGTTGTACATGTTGCGAAAGGAAGAGAGAGGCAGATAGAGAAAAGAAGAAAGAAAGGAGAGAGAGAGAGAGAGAGAGAGAGAGAGAGAGAAAGGGAGAGAGAAAAGAGAAAAGAGAAAGAAAAAAAAGAGTGAGAAAAAGAGAAAGAGAGAAGACAAGAGCAACTATAATAAAATTGAGTAAAAATAAGTCCACCTTTATATCATTCTAAACGTAAATGTCTTGAATAATTGGCAACTGAAATCAATATTAGTTTTTTATATTATTGCTTTAAAGTTTACATAAATTTTATACCATTATCGCTTTAAATTTTATATAAAGGATGTATATGTGCGTATATACGCACAAAATCTTCAATTTTTCCACGAGGCGTGTCGATCCGAAAGGATGCTTTGAAACTGCTCCGACGATTATATTTAATTATAGAGATACTTTTCGAGAGTTCTGAATACGTAAGAGAGTCGCCGACATTCCTCATATATGTCCGTCGTTAAAAATAATAGATATCGATTATCCGCTCGTGGCGACCACGAAAATTCTGCCATTTCGTTCTATAATTATCGTTTAATATTAATACATATATAATTATCTGTAAAAATATTTAAAACTACAGTTGCAAGAGATTATATCAGCAAGAAGTGCAACATCCTGTACATTTCATGATACAGAATTGTCGAAGTAGTGTGACTGCGTTATCGCGAGAAAAGATAAGGAAGAAGCAACAAGTATAACGATAAGGGAGACTAGAGTTATCGCAAAGTGCAGACGTAGTTTTCTTTCAACAATTCTTTCAAAATTAGTTTGACCCCTTGGATTCATGGCTCTCAGATGTTTTACTAATTATGATCCAAAACTTAAACATTTTTTAGCAAGTCTTGAACACACTAACGTGAAATATTTTTTATTCTCTCTTAGCATGAAGTTTGTTATCAGCACCGCACATGTGTGGCGAAACAATTTCTTACGACAATTTTTCATTGGTATCTTATACGTGCGGAAAATTTCTTTTAAGCGTTATTAGATTAACAAGGAAACTGCCACAACTGTCCGACTTTTTATTCCTTCAAATACAATATGTTATTAAATAGAACAATTTAAGAAACAAATATTTCTTTATACATGTCTAATAAAAATATAAAAGCCTTTAAAACGTGAAATATAAACCTTCAAAGAATATCCAGCGTATATAATTCTAAGCGAATATCGTCGAAATTATGAAATATACAAAAAAGATGTTTTCAATAGTTTTACGGTAGGAAAAGTTGGAACTTAAATATTTCATTTTTCATCATTTCGAAATTACGACTTCTCGGACAATGAAATATACAAAAAAGATGTTTTCAATAGTTTTACGGTAGGAAAAGTTGGAACTTAAATATTTCATTTTTCATCATTTCGAAATTACGACTTCTCGGACAATGAAATATACAAAAAAGATGTTTTCAATAGTTTTACGGTAGGAAAAGTTAGAACTTAAATATTTCATTTTTCATCATTTCGAAATTACGACTTCTCGGACAATTAATTGTTGTGATTGACTATATATGATACAGACAATTTTTTCTCTGTGTTTATGCTCGCAATGATCTTATAAACCGTATATATTGTTCTGTAATAATCGAAATACGAACATGTAACAATGTAGGTAGTTTGCACTATCGAGTACCTACGATACCAAATTCAGTTACATAGCAAAATAAAAATGTGTAACATTCATACGATCTGCAACTTGAAAGATTGATCGTTTGGAACTATGTTGTAACAAATAAGGTTTTTCTTGTTGCTGTTTTACTGTTGTTTAGAGAAATGTATAAAGGCAATATGTTTTCGACAGTCAAAGTGTAGTGATTTATGTTTCTTATTTATATTAGCGTAAATTGCACTTCATGTTTAGGGTAAAGTTAAATAAATTGGAATTATGTCATAGAGTTATTTATAACGTCACTGTTATTCTTCACAAGTGAAACTATATGTTCATAAAACAACACGATAACGTTAACATATAAAGTAATTTGCACATCAAGTTATTTATTACATACAGGTTCTATTTCCAAGTCTGTTGTCATTCAGTAGCATATTTGAGGGGCATCGAGTTGACATATATCGATATATAAATATTTGGGCGGAGCGTACGAGCAGCAAATCTAATTAGTGGTAAGAGGGATATTATGACATTTCGAGCAGTTTCCCGTTGTAGTTTCTTCAGATATATATGACTTTCCGTATAGCAGCTCGTACTGAAACTAATACACGTTATTAAAATTGTGCGCTGGGCCTGGCGCTGATCCAACCTTAATTAAAAGTCAGCCACATCTTGTCTATCTATATTCATTAATTTCACTTATTTTATGAAAAACAAATTGTTTATGTTATCCAAAATAATGTATCATATAGTTGTAGAAAATTTTATTCTAAGGAGAGGTTAGTTTATACCGGTGTGTTTGTAACAATGTTATTTACAATTGATTAAACTACTTAAAATTGTTAAAAATAATTGCTTCCGACGAATTATTAAAATAAGTTAACATTTCGTTATCAACCTGTTTATTTTAGAAGAAATCTGTAATAGCATTTGTTTCTAGTTTTTTATAGAATATTGTTATTGATAAAAGATAATAATTTTGGTGACATATTAAAAAATAACTTCGTCACTCCAACACTGTCTGAATAATATTATTTTTGTAACCCATCATTTAGCAATTTAGGTCAAAGGATATTGAAAGTAAATATTATTAGCAGAACATTGAACTAAATACGCGTTGGCAGCAATGTTAATAGCAGTGGCGTTACTTGCTGGATAAATTGATCGTTTATTATTTGCCCGGTAACAGAGGGTCTTCATGGTCAAGCACACATGTAGGACAGCATATATGTTTCTAGTGCCATTTTTGAAAATTGTAAAACTTACCTATAGCATTCTTTTTGTTAACAACAATATTATTAAACGTTAAACTTATTATCAACATTTGAGAATATTTCTGTTAATAACATTGATATTAGCAGTTTAAATTTTATTATTTTGTATAACACTGCTAAAAATATATGTTATTAGTTTTATCACTGATGTAAACAGATTTTTATGGTTTTTTTATTTGTCGTTAACATTTGTGTTAAAACATTCACGTTATTAAAAATATATTTTGTTAGAAATATTTGGTAAATTGATTTTTGAGGAGAATATGTGATGTTAAAAATATTTCCATTATTAGCTTCTTTTTACATTATTGCTGCTATATTTTCGATATAAACCAGTCTTAATTAACAATATATAACTTGACTATATTTATTCACAATAAAGAATATTATATAATATAAAATTTGGAGACATTCAAAAAGGATGGGTGTCAATAAGGCCGTTTTTGGGTCTTCTTCGATTGGCTTGATACTGTAAGAAATTATTACTGTTGACGTATCTCACAACCCTCTGAAACCTGAAACCCGTTTTTCGATCGGTCAATTAGAATCGAAGATAGAGCAATTTGAAGATTCTCGATTTGCTACAGTTTAATTCAGAACTCGTCATATTTTTTTAAGATATTAATCAATTTCGGTCATCAAACTTTTTCAAAAACTATGCATATGTATGATGTTAAATATATGTAAAAGTCATTGACCTAACTCATTAGACTGACCTTGAAAATGTCCTCGTTTAAATAAAACCAATAACATGGTTTTTGCATACTTTCATTATGTTTCTGAATTACAAGTAGCTTTTCTATTCCGCAATCCTTATAGACGTGATATTTAATATATAGAAGAGCATTTCTGCATTATCAATTCATACGCTAGACATTCATAGACATGATATTTCAAGATGTGATTTTCACAAAAGATAAATGGAATTAATACTTCAGAATGGTATTTTGCGAACATGTATGAGGAAGAATTATGTGAATATGAATATAGGGAGTGTTATATATCGCTCTATATATATACATCTATCGGTTACTTAACATTACCCAGGATGTATCACGAGGAGGCAATCTACACTACACCCCACTTACTCTACTATTATATATACATGACTATATGTAGTTTTACAAACATCAAAAAAAGAATATGCTACGATTAATAAAACTGATTTGTATCCTGTTGCTACTGCTCTATCTATCATTCTGAAGTGTTAATTCTGTTTATCTTTTGTGAAAATCACATCTTGAGATATCATGTCCATTGCGTATGAATTGATGATGCAGAAATGCCTTTTTGTATATTATATATCACGCCTATAAAGATTTCGGAATAGAAAAGCTGTTTTCGATTCCCAGAAACATAAAATAAGTACGCGAAAACCATGTTACTGGTCTTATTCGAACGAAAACATTTTCAAAGTCAGTTTAATGGGCTAGGTCAATGATTTTTACATATATTCAACATCATACGTATGCATAGTTTTTGAAAAAGTTTGATGGCCGAAATTAATTAATAACTTAGAGAAATATGACGAATTCTGAATTAAAGTGTGGCAAATCGAGAATCTTCAAACTATTCTATCTTTGATTCTAATCGACCGATCGAAAAAAGGGTTTCAAAGAGTTATGAGATACGTCAACAATAATAATTTTTTACAGTATCAAGCCAATCGAAGAGGGTCCAAAAACGGTCTTATTGACACCCATTTTTTGTGCAGAAATAATAGGAATAAGAAAATTTTGCAATAAGAAAAGAATATTTTGAAAAGAACCTAAATTATTGTAAAATTTGAATGTACAATTGTAAAAAGTGCACTGCTTATTATAAAAAGTTTTATAATAAAAAGTTTTTATCTTATATTGTCTTATATTATCTTATATAATAGTTTTAAGAATATGTACTCGGAATTATATATGTTAGATTTTAAATAGACCTTTGATAAGTTTGAGAAGTTATTTTATTTTCCTTAAAATGTTATATGCGAGTTTGTATAAAATAATATATCGCTTAAATTTCTGTTAACATATTTTAAGGGAATCAAATCGGCGGTAAACAGTCATAACAATCTCTTTGTAAGTTTAACATATTTATGTAAGAAAAAAATAGGAAAAGTACGATATGGTCTACGAGAAAGGTTTCTCAAATAGACTCTGTTAGCACTTGTTAAATAGACGCATATGTTCCGCGCGTGCACCAACGCGAGTTGAATACCAATGCGAGTGTTTAAAAATGTAACCGTGTGCAGATAAATTTTTTCGCTGTTAATAAGGTGGTAGTAAATAAGAGCACACAGAACCACTACAGTGGTGTACTTTTAATTTCACTGCTGTATGCTAAGCGAGTGTAATAGTAATGGCAAGCAATTTAACTCTTTCATTCTCTCTTTAACTTATTATTTGCAGACTGGATTTCATAAGTAAATATTATTACAAAATAGTACTATACACAAATTACAAATATATTTTTTGCTTTTCCTTCTCTTTATTGCATATCGTTATTTATAAATAATTATATTATGTTTTTTAAATTATAGAAATATCAACGTTAGATGATAGATAATGTTAAAATATGAGAGAATTCCGTTTTCTAGTATTAGATTGAAAGGATTTCTCATCCTTCCAATCCAATATCAGAAAATGAAATTCTCTCATATTTTAACACACACACACATGTATATATATATTCGTACATATATACATATACATATATATATATATGTATATGTATATATATATAAAGTATATGTATATATATATATAAAGAAATTATTCACACAATCTAGATGCATAAATGCTATTGTGTAACAGCTGATATCTCTAAGCGTTATTTAGTTGTAGAAATATATAGAAGCATTTGTGTTTATCTGAGATTGAGAGAAAAATGAAACAAAACAAGTTATATTTTCGTTGTTTGATGTTGTTTTACTTCTGAAAAGAGAAAAACGCGGCGCAAACAAAAATATATGTGCTGTATGTGGAGAGGATGCCATAATCGAACGCATATGCTAGTTAGTTTGCGAAGTTTCGTGCTGGTGATACGACACTTAAAGATAAACATTTTGGTTAATCGGCAGTCGCTCATGACAACAACAAAATCAAGAGTTCAATCGAAAATAATCAGCGGTACACACGAGAGGTTGCAGAGATACTTTATTTATCACATATAAACGTCATTGAGTATTTGCATAAGCTGAGATATACTCAGTAAGCAAATTGACCGCAACTTGCGCGCAAATTTGCAGCAAATTCGATTAAAAATCTATACCAAAACCATAGCCATCTGTGTTCGCATTTAACTCGTGTTTTGGCGTCAAAACCTGCTGCTGGGTAACTTGCTGCAAATTTGCTGCAAGTAGCCGGGCAGCAAGCTCTGTTGAATATTTGGGGGCAGTTTGGCAATAGAATTTGATAACACAGATCCTACATAAAATTTGTTACCTATCTGCCATCAAAAATTAATAGCAAACTGTGCTCAAAATTTGCTCGCGCAGGTTTGGCTACTTGGGTATAAGTAGTCTTGATGTCTTGATGATGTATGATTTGTTTAAAAAAAAATTTATTTGAACGTATTTCCATCTGCGACTCGTTGTTTAAACGCCATAAAAATGATTTATTTCTTAAATAAATAATAACAGGCGATGGATTATCTATAACAACGAGATGCGCAAATAATCTCGGGGAAAGCGCTTAGAAAAGCTATTGATCTTAGACTCTAAAGTCTAAACTTTATCCAGCGAAGGTCATGCTGTGTATTTGTCGGAATCGAAAAAGGTGTCGTGTTTATTATAAGTTTTTTTTCAAAAAACGTTCGGCTTAATTCGGGAAAACTATGCTCAATTGAAGAATTGAACAATGGAAGGAACCATTGCAAAGAAGTGTCCAGAACTGATTAGTAGAAAGGATATTTTATTCTATCAGGACTACGCCAGGTCTCATTTATTATCACTCGGAGCAAAATATTGCAACTCGGCTGGGATGTTTTATCGCATATCTGACATCACCAGATATTGCTCCTTCTGATTACTACTTGTTCTAGTCCTTGAAGAACTTCCTTAATGGTAAGGCGTTTACTTCTTTGGAGGACTGCAAAAATCACTCTCAGCAGTTTCTCGCTGAGAAAATGCTCGAGTTCTATGTGCGAAGAATTATGCAGCTGCCTGAAAAAGAAAAAGGGTAAAGAATTATAAAATATATAAAATATAATATATTATAAAATATATATAGAAAATAACGGCCGTTACATTATTGATTGAAGTTGTTTTTAAATATCAATAAGCTAAAGCTTTTGAGTTAAAAATACGATATTACTTTCCTTTTAACTTAATAACATAAATGAGAATATCTGTGAGATTGCTATCTAACTATCAGATGCTTGCAAAAGTTTATAAGGTTATAAATAGATGGCTGTAGTAGCACCTTAGTAATTGTTTTTCTTTGACTTATTTTTTAGTTTTTAAACTAATTTTTTCTTACTTATTTTTTAGTTTTTAAATGTTGGCTGTACTTGATCAGAATTAACAGTTGAATTCATAACTTCGAACGAAAACATTATCTTTAACACGATTGGATGGAAGCAAATAAAGTTCACCTTGATCACTGCATACTTTAGTACTTTAATCGAGATGAAGTTGCTGCAATAACTAAAAAATTGATTTATGAGACTTATGGAGAGAATATTACGTCCGCTACTGTCTGTATGAAGTTTAAAAGATTTGAAACTAGTAATTATGATATAAATAAGTCACATTCTAGTCGTCTAAATGAGATGAAGAAAGAATTATAAGTATTGCTCAACGAAAAATCCAAATATTAAAATATTGGGAGTACAAATTAGTTCGGTCCGTTTTTTTGTGTTAAAAGATGTATTTATTTCAAAACAAAATGAATGAACAGATCAACTAAAATATTTTCCATCGCTGGCTACTACTTTCTCTCATTTCTCAGGCAATTTTCGAATTCCATCTCGAAAAAATGACTCGTCTTTTGAGGTGATCCAAGTTTAGAGCCAATTTTCGATATCTGCGAAAGAAGTGAACCGGTGACCTGCCAAATCGTGCTGCATCCTTCGGAACAACCATTAATCAGTAGGAGCAATGTCCGGAGAATAATGCGGGTGCGGTAAAACATCCCATTTGAGCGTTTCTAAATATTTTTTTACGACTTTTGCGACATGAGACCGAGCGTTGTCATGAAGAATGCCTTTCAACGTCTCTCGGTTTCAGTTCATAAGGCAGCCAATTTCCTTGTTATTGAATAATTCCTATGTCTCTCAATCGTACGGAAACGGCTTGTTGAGTCACTCCCAATGAGTCTGCAAGCTCCTCTTGCGTTTGACTCTGATCTTCTTCGAGTAATGCCTCTAATTCTTTGTCCTCGAACGTTTTTAGCTGTCCAGAGCGAGGCTTGTCTTCGATGCTGAAATCTCCATCCTTGAAACGTCGAAACCACTCCCTACATGATTTATCAGTTGGAGCAGCGTCACCATAAACTTTAACAAGCATTCGATGGGCTTCAGCTGCACTTTTCTTCCAATTAAAGCAGAAAATTAAAACCTGCCGCAAATGTTGCTTGGTTAATACAAAATTCGACATTTTCAACACTGTAAAAAGCAAGGTTTTTGTATGAAACTCAAAGCGATATAAACTGAATATTATTGGCAGATGTCTAACCTCTTTGAAATCGCCAAAATCGGCAGTCACTATGAACCATTCATAACAGCCGGAACCGTCTTTTGAAAACGGACCGAACTAATTTGTACACCTAATATTAAAAGAGTCCAAATATTAAAAGAACTTGCAGGACAGTCTGCAGAATAAACGCAATCGCGAAACATCTGTCTTTTATTGTTTTTCAGAAAAAAAAAGTTTCTTTGTGACAAATAATTACAGATAATGAAAAGTAGATCTATTTTGACAATCCTAGACACAAAAAGTCATGGATTGATTTCGAACTATGGACATCCAGAGCAAAACTCTGTATTTACGGTTATAAGATTCTTTTATATTTGATGGAACTAAGAAGTAGTGCTTTGCTATGAGTCATCATCATCAAAACAGACAGTCATAGAAGATCTCTAGTCAACAACGCTAGTCATGAGATGTTTGAACCAAACCATGAGAGGAAAACTCCATTAAATAATTGCGAGTAGACAAAAAGTCATCCTTCCTCATGATAACGTTAGGTTACATGTTGCTATTGCGACGATAAAGAAACGAGTTAGATTGAGAAATCTTGTCACAACTAGCATATTTTCTAGACATCGCTCTATCTCATTTTCATTAATTCAGATTAACGCAGTACTTGATTGAAAAGATGCGTCATTTTTATTGGTACGAGAGTCAATCTATTGCTTGAAAAATGGCATAAAATTGTCGATAGCAACGGCTAATATTTTCTTTTTATTAAAATATTATGTCATTTTATTATTATTAACAAATAAAAATGGCTTCAGTATCTTAAATAATAATATGAAGTTTTCCAAGCATCTAATATATATACATGATATATTACTATATCAAAACTATATCAAAAGAATTACACATTGTTGTAATTAAAATGATAAAATAAATATTAATATATTTATTGTATGCATAAATTGCCATTAATGAAGTAATTATAAAAATATCATTGAAAAAATATATATTTATTAGCGAAAATATTTGATACCTGAAAATAAATAAAATTATTAATATCTCATTCATATCTGTCTATAAACTTTAACTTTACTTTTTGTAACCTCATTTCTATTTTCTTATATTTATGTTTATAATTTTTTAATTAATTGTCACGACGTGAAACGTGAATGTATGTAAGTTAGTCCTTTTTCAATAGAGGTCAATAGATTTAACTAATTTACCCCGGGACGGACTGGTTTGTGTGAATTATGTTTTAACTCGGAACGAAGAAGGATCTTTAGGATTTAATCTGAGAAGACAAATATTTAAGTATCAAATCTTTAATTGTTACCTTTTACAATTGAGAGTCAATAGATCAGCGTTTTAAGAATGTTTTTTATGTGTGTTATAGTCATGAAATACAAGAATGTGTAAGTGAATGAATGGTATGGAATGAATCTTTCTGAATGAATGAACGACAACCGAATCAATGAATCAATCCATGCCCACTGGTCTGCGCGTCGCTTTTTATAGGCAGGTGGTGAGATACCCCCGCGCGAGTTCTTACCACCTTTTTAGTAGTAGGGGAAGGATGTTTTCCATGATATAAGAGTGATAATCAATAATCATGGTTATGATATTTGTTATCTACCCATTGTTCTTTATATCTTCTCCGATGAAGAAGCATTCGGTGTTGTATTTATTACGTCTAGACTGAGGATCAATTGGCCAAAATATCCGGTCTAAACGTTATTGTCGAATTGATTTTATGATTGAATTTATATTGTTTAAAGTTAAATATTGTTTAAAGTTACGTGGACGTAACACCTTCCCCCTTAAGTCATGCGTGGTGAGTTAACAATGAAATCACGTATGAGCGCAATGAATGAAAATGATCGATAACAATGAAACCTCGTATGAGCGCAATGAATGAAAATGATTGAAAATTAAAATTATTTGGTGAAAATTAAAATTATTTGATGCATTTGAAAATTAAATTTATTTGATCCATTCACTTATTTTTTTTTTTTTTTTTTAATATCTTTTATATACTTGTATCTCGCCTTCTAATGCTAATATATCGGGATCTAATACAAATTCTTCAATACATTCGCGTGTCTGGCGGCACTGTTTTGTCTCATAATTGTTTTTTTGCACTTATGGCATTTATAAGCTATTGTTCTGTCTAATAATGCCACAACGTGTAGGGTATGTTTCGTTTCTAGTAATTTGTAATGTTCTGGTTGTCCTAGTTGATTATAGCATTCCTCACACAGTTTTGTTTTCGGGTGTTCCTTGTATATGTATACTTTTGCTTCATTATTGAGTTGTTTAATACATATGCTAGCTATTAATAGAGCATATGTGTCAATATGTTCGATTGGTAGGATCCTATCAATAGGCCCATAATATTCATTGAAATCCTTATTTTCTTGTCCAGATGGGATCTTCATAATCTAATGTTTGTGAAATTGTAAATTTAATTTAACTAATTTTGGAAGAAAAAAAAAAGGAACGCGTGCATACTATAATGTGAGTATGTTTAAAATGTTTTACTTACTTGGATTAAAGTTTCTGTTTCCTTTACACGAAATAGTTTTAACTGTTTTAACTTTTTTAACTGTTTTAACTGTTTTAACTGTTTTAACTGTTAGTGCTGTCTTTTTGCTGCTAGCGACTGCTTGGGCTGTCGAGTGTTGACTGAGAGGAACCGATTGACTGTGACTGGAGGGTTTATGTTTTGGCTATGTGATACCAGAATGAAAAGTACCCTTACACGTGATAACATGCTTTCGTTTTATCCTTTGAATTCTAAACTTTATTTAAGTTAATTTAAGATTTCTCTCTCTCTCTATTTTTTTTTATAGCCTAGGATATATTAGAGCAAGAGGGTTCGTTGCGGATTGTTTCTTGCATGCTAACATTTTGTAAATTATCATTTGTATTTTCTGTGTTTATAGGTTGTATATTGATGCTAGTATTTGTACTAGGTGTTTGTGTTTGTGCCACTGTTAAATGTCTCTTGTTTGATTGTTCTGAAGGAATTTCATTTGATCCAGAATTTTCCTCATTTTGTTTTTCTAATGATGGTCTATTTTCTTCTCGTGGTACAATTCGCTTACCAAGATGCAGTAGTAGATTTGTTACTGAGTCCCAAATTGCTCCAATTAAATATATTGACCATCCATAGATTGAGTGAATAGCATATCCATGAATAACTGTGTCAATTATTAATTTGATTGCTCGTAGGCAGAAGTAGAGTCCGATTATTCCTGCGCTGGCGTTTCCAAAAATGATAAATGCTCCCCAGATTTTTTCCCAAGTACTGCTAACAATTTTTCTTATTGTTGCTTCGTCCAACAGGTGTGATAGAGAGATGCCTTGTTGTTCGGTTTGTTTGCCTTGAACTCCTCGTGCCATTGTGTTTAAAATTCCTCCTTTTTCAGCTGGGAACATGATATAATCCCTTAAGTTTTCTAAATCTTTACTACTATAAATTCCGCTTATCGCCAAAGATCCAGGATTTTTATATTGCCACGTTGGTTGTGTCATAGGTTTAATTTTGGTTGGTGGTACTGCCAGTTCTGGAGTTGGTGAAATTCGGTACCATGCGTCAGTTAAAAAGTATAATGGTGGTATTATTTTATTGCACGTGATTTGTGTTCCTGTTTGTAGTAGGATATGTGTTCTTGGAGCCATAAAATATATTTCGTTTCCTTTAAATACTGGTAACTGATAATAAAATACCGATAACATTTATCGGTATGTCGGATGGTTACTTCCACTGGGGTGCATTTAATTATGTATACTGCTTCTCCTGATATTGTTGCCATATAACCAGGCCCTTTCATGAATTGGTAAGCGAATTCGTCAGGTGAATGTATCGCTATGCTGAGTGCGTTCTTGATTATTTGTTGTTCCAGATTGCAACGTTGTTGGAGTATGTCTCTGTATAAGTATTTAATTTGTGTGCGTATATGTTTTTCCACATAAACAAATTTTGAATTTATATAAGCAAACATGTCAACGTTTTCGATGATTTTTCGTCTTTTTTGAGCAAATGAATCTCCCTTTTTAGTTTCAAGAATTAATAATTTTGGATGTTCCGTTTTAATTAAGTTATATCCGCAAAGAACCTCTTCACCCGTTTTTGTCAAGGCAAATGTCACATCTTCTGTAGATAACGAATATACAATTGTTAATTTTTCATTTACAGGATCCATAATTTTTTCCGCCTTGCCTTCATATAATAAATCATAATGATTAAATTTACAGAAATCATGTGGTATGCTTTCCCAAAAATTACTTTTTCCTTCAATATCTGAACATCTTTTGTCCGAATATTGACATTTTGTTCCAGAATTTAAATGGATTTGGTTGGTTTCAAGATTTATTGGTGCATTATATGATTGTAAAGTTATTATTATTGTTCCTTGTACTATCACGTTTTGCCAAGTTCCATAATTATCTGAATATTGTGCACCAAAACATTGTCCATCTGTAGTTACTGATCCAGCAAAAGTTATCGAACGTGAAATAGTATGATTTTGTTTTAATCCATTTATAATATGGTTAGAGTCCCAAATTAATGTTCCAGTCTCATGCATATTTTTACATTGGTCAAAAGATGTTTCCGTTATACATGTTGCTTGTGAATTTGTTACTGTAGAGATATGGGAATGCATTCCGCAATAATATATAGTTCCTGATATTAATATTTTACATTGTATCACTTTTATAGTATCAAATCTTGAAAGTTGAAGTAATTGTATGTATGTGTTATCTATCTGTGGTTCAGTTAATGGAATATTACATTCTTCTATGTCTATTAGTGATAACGCAGTGACATTTAAATTGGGTGATCCGCAGTCGTATCCAGTTAAAGTATCCATTTCTTGTACGCAGATAATCACTGTCAAGAAAATTACGATTTTCATCTACAAAATACAATTTTATTAATTCTTATATATCTATTATATATATTTATTATATTATATATATTATATATACTTATTTTCTTATGTTACTTCTATGTTAATATTATATTTATTTACTTTCGAGCTGGGAGGTTGCAGATGTTGCGCGGTACAAGTCCAACCTCCCTATTGCTACTTAGTCATAATTCTAGACTTCCTGATTTTGTTTGGATGGACAATTCTTGATTTTCCTTTAAATAGAAGTTTAATATTACCGTTGGGTAAAATATCTATTATCATGTGGGGTCCGGAATATTGATCTCCAAGTTTTCCTCGTTTTGGTTCACATAAGAGAAAAACTTGGTCATTAATTTGAAATTCTTGTGGATTTAATTTTTGATCGTAATATCTTTTTGATTTAAATTTTGAAGCTATTAAACATTCTCTTGCCAATTCTTGAAGATCATGAATATTTGTTATTAATTTGCTTAAATAATCATCATATGTTTTTTCTTCTTCTTGATCATTATTGACTTCACTGGATGGTTGTCTGGCAATTTTTCCAAACACCAACTCATATGGAGTATATCCAGTTGATTCATGTTTACTTGTGTTATATGAAAATATACCGTATTCTAATAATTCGTCCCATTCTGTGAATTTATCTACATATTGTCTCAAATATTCAATTAATACTAAATGTGATCTTTCTAAAGCTCCATTTGCTTGTGGATAAAATGCTGTAGTTCTGTATTGTTTAATTCTAAATTTTTTTGCAAATCTCTTCATTAAATTACTCATGAAATTACTTCCTTGATCCGTTAATACAGCTTTAGGAGCACCAAAGATACAAATGAAATTTTTTAATAATGCATTCACCACATTCGTTGCAGACATAGATTTTAAAGGAATAGCAAGGGAAAATTTTGTTAAATGATCTTGGACTGTTAGGATATAAAGATTTCCTTGGGTGGTTTCAGGTAACGGTCCAACTATATCCATTGATATTTTTTCAAATGATGAATATGGTGTGTCTGTTATTGTCATTGGTTGTTTTGTTTTTACTCGGACTAACTTTTTGATTTGACATTGTAAACATTCTTTGATGTAATTTTGAATTTCCAATTTGAGATTTTCCCAATAAAAATTTTGTCTAATTCTGTTATAAGTCTTTGTTACTCCTTTATGTCCTCCTATTGTTGATGAATGAGCTTCTTCAATTATATCTTTTTCCTTTTCATTTCAGGAATTTTGACTAGTCCATGACAAATAATTAGTTTAATTGAAAATCCAATTATTGCTTTTCGAATTTCATTAAAAATTTGTTCCCATTTATAGTTATTCAATTGTGATGTTTTTGATAATATTTATTATTTTTATAGAATTTTTCGTTATAGCTTCTCGTAATTTAATTGATAAATTTTGTAATATTTCATCAGTTATTTTTTCCTGAACATTATTTTTATATATGAATATTAAATGTATTTTATTTCCCCTTTTATTTATAATTAAATCTCCGGGTTTTGTTTTCCTTATTTATAGAATTAAATTTTGAGATCGGAGTTCTTTAGCTCCTTGATCACAAGGTTCTCCGTCTACCGTTAAGAAATATAAATAATTATCTTTTCTCATAAATATTTGATCACGACTATTAATGATATTTTGTTTTTGAGTCCGTGTAAATATTTGGTTATTAATTAATTCATCTGTTTCGCAGCCTAATTCATTAAACGTTTTATCGATGTCTTGTTCATTATTTTCTTGTTCATCATCGTTGCTTTCTTCTTCGTCTTCATCATCTTCTTCTTTTTTACTATTATATTCCTCAAACTGGTCTTGATTAATTGTTTCTTTCTCAATTGTTGAATCTGGTTTATCTGACTTAAATTGATCATCTTGATATCTTATTAAATTGTCAAGTATTTATAAAAGATTTTGTGGTATGTCTGTTGTCAAATGGGAAAAATTTGGATTATTTAAGTCATTATTTTGTTCTGCTGGTTCCTCGTTTATTTCTGAAGTTTCTGTATTCTGTATTCTGATTAAAATATTCTTCTGAAATTAAAGGCTCTATTTGATTATTTAATTGTTCCTGATTGTCTGTTTCATTATTATGTATTTCTGCCTAAACTATATGTCTTGTGAATGGTGGTTCGTTTAATTCCCTTTTTGTAAATGGAAAGCTTTCTCCTTCTGATTTTTCTGAGTTACGTGTTGTCATATGTTTCATCTCAGGTTCTGGTTCCTCAATCATTGAGCCTGTCCGTGGTGAATTTTTCAGTGGTCTTGGATTTGCATTTCTTTGCCTTGATTCTTCGTCAGATGAACATTCTTGTATTTCATCGTACATAGGATTCATAGGATAAACAGGTCTGGGAGGATTCCGGGATAGAGCGTCAGCATTTAAATTGACTTTTCCTGGTTTATATATTATTTCATAATTATATTCAGCTAATTTAATTCTCCATCTTATTAAACGTGAACTTGGGTCTTTTACTTTATTTAACCAAGTCAATGGTTTATGATCAGTTACCAAAATGAATTTTTTCCGTAAAGATAAGGTCGAAAATGTTGCACAGCATATATAATTGCTAATAGTTCTTTTTCTATTGTTGAATAATTTTTCTCTGCGTCATTTAATACTCGTGAGGCATAGCTTATTGGTCGATCTTTTCCTATTTGTCCCTGACTTAAGACCGCACCTATTGCTGTTCCTGACGCATCTGTTGTTAAAAGGAAGGGTTTGGTAAAATTAGGATATTGCAATACTGGTTCTTGACAAAGAGCGTTTTTTAATAATTCAAATGAATTTTGTTCCTTTTCTTTCTATTTGTATTCAACTTCTTTTTCTAACAAATTGGTTAATGGTTTAGCGATTTTTGAAAATCCTTCTATAAATCTTCGATAATACCCAGCTAGACTAAGAAATTGTTTAATATTTTTGACATTTTGTGGAACTGGAAAGTTTTTAACGGCTTCCACTTTTGTTGGGTCTGGGCGAACCCCTTCTTCTCCAATTATATGTCCTAAATAAGTTACTTCTTTTCGTAGAAATTCACATTTGTCTGGTTGTAATTTCAAATTTGCCTTTCGTAGTTGGTCGATTAATTTTTTAAATTTTATTGCATATTCTGTTAATGAGCTTGAATATAATACTATGTCATCTAAATATACAAAAATTTCATTTCCCTGCATTCCGCTAAGTATTATATCCATTAGTCGTTGAAAAGTTGCAGGTGCATTTTTAAGTTCAAAAGGCATTCTATCAAACTCGTAATGACCATGTGGGGTCGAAAAAGCAGTTTTATGACTATCATTTGGATGCATTCGTATTTGGTGAAAGCCTGAAGCAAGGTCAAATACCGAAAAATATTTTGCTCCTCCTAATTGGTCAAGTATCTCTGTTATGTTTGGAAGAGGATATGCGTCGCCTATCGTCTTGTCGTTTAGTTTACGGAAATCTAACACCATTCTCCAGCGTTTATGACCGTCCGCGCCTGCCCTTTTAGGTACTATCCACACTGGCGTATTATATGGTGAATTAGATGGTTTAATTATTTCTTGACTTAAAAGTTCATCAACTTGTTTATTTATTTCTTCCTTTTGGATTACTGGAAATCGATATTGTCTTGTATTTATTGGTGCTTCGTCTGTGGTTACTATTCAATGTTGTAATGCATTTGTATGTTCTAGCTTTTCTCCGGGTAGATGAAAACAATCGGCACCCTTTTCAATTAAATTTTCAATGTGTTCTCGCTCTTCGTTATTTAGATGTTTTAGATTTAGTAATTCAATTATTTTGCCTTTTCTAGTGTCATGTTGTATATAGTAGCAAGAGTTTATATTTTCATCTGAGTTAGGAATTGAATTTCTTTTTGTCTCTAAGATTGAGTGTAATTCTGATTCTTGAGTTTGATTATTTTTTGTTTCGAATTCACACACTTTTATTGTTGGTACATATATTTTGTGATCTTCTTCTGTAGTATTTATGGCTTTCAGATATGCTTTCCCGTTTTGAACTGTAACTAGGGCATTACCTAAATAAATTCCTTTGCTTACAGTTAGTTGTGGTACATATCCTTCTTTTAAATCAGGATTAGCAATGTTTATATGAATTTGAGAAATTGATCTTGCAGGAATTGTTAAAGTTTCTTCTAGATCTTCTTTGGGCTCAAATGGTATAACAATGTTGTCCCATTCTAGACGATTTTCTTGATAATTGACATTAACTTGGAATTGCTTAAAAAAGTCTGATCCTAAGATCCCATCCTGCGGTATAGGAAAGTTATCTTCCACTAAATGAAAAGAGACTGGACATCCTAAGATATCTATCAGTGCCAGCCCTAAGGTGGTCACGTGATGTGTCGTAATTCCACTCAGTTTTAGAATTTTATTCCTATTTACCCAGATGTCTGATTCTAAGCAACTTTGTTTAATTAAGTTCGGCCCTGATCCACTGTCTACAAGAAACTTTAAGTCCCCCTTTAAGTGTGTGCCTGCTAGTTTTACTGTTGGTACTTCTTCTACCTTTGCCAAATTTACTGTTCTAAATTTTGCGTAGTTTCCTCTGCGGTAATTACTCGTGAGGGGCGCGTATTCGTTCTTCCCGAAATTGCCCCAGTCCTTTCGGGAGGATATTGGTTTCCCTGATTAAATTGATAAAATTGATTTTGATTTTGATTAATTCTATTATTATATTCTTTTTTCCGACATTCTTCAATTTTATGACCAAATTTTTTGCAATAATTACATATAATTGAATTTGATTGATTTAATTGTGCAGCGGAAGTTGAAGGCTGATTAAAATAATTGTTTCTTTGATAAGAACCAGTGTTTTGAAGAGGATTTGGATGTCTTGGTTGAGGGTTTTGGGAAAAATTTGTATGTCTTGGTTGAAGGTTTTGAAGGAAATTTGGATATCTTGGTTGTGAGTTTTGAGGAAAATTTGAATATCTTGAGTTGGGTTGAGAGTTTCGTGATTCTTGTCCGACATTTGTATAATTTCGATTATTGTTTCCAGAAAGCCTTTCTTGATTTCTTTGTATTTCTCTACATCGATCAGCTGTATGACCCCGTTTTCGACAGTATTGACATATCTCTGTTGCGCCTATATATCGCGACGAAGCATGCCTCTGTGTGTTATTCTCAGCTAACACACTCGACGAATCATGTTTATGGTTTCAAGTTCTTTTTCCGCGTCTATTGCTCGGCTTTCTATTTCGTCAAATGTTCCTTCTCCAGATATGGTTAACTCTTTATTTAGTCCTCTTAAAAAGCTTGTTTTCAAATGTGCTTCAATTGAATTTTGAAATTCAGCACTGATATTTCCAATTTCTCTCTTTTGTGCATCTAATATTCTTTTTCCTAATTCCCGAACACGGTTTGCATACGTAGTTACTTGTTCATCTTTTTTCTGATATACATAAGCTAAACGTCCCTGGGCTTCATAAACTGTTTCTCTGGGACCATATTTAGCTCTTAAAAATTCTATTAATTCGCGCATATTGTTAAACGTTCGGCCGAGTATTGATCGATGTGCATCTCCTTTTAATTTATTTCTTACTGCTCGTATTAAAATATTTTCTTGAGTTGGTGCAATCATACTTAAAGCTTCTTCGCATCCCTCGACAAAATATACGAACGGTATATTTCCTCCATCATAGGTAGGCACAGCTTCGAGCGCGTCTCTTATTGAGAAATGAATCAGATTACCTTCCGCCAAGAGTCCCATTCCCTGATTTCCAATTTGCTGTTGTTGCAAACGCTCGATCGCTCTTTGTTGTTCAGTTAAGGTTCTCATTAATTCGTTGACATCCATGTTAGCTTGCATGTTGCCTTGGTCTCCTGCTCCACTACTAGGTTCTGGTGGAGGACTTCGTGTCAGGTTTGGCATTTATTGTTCTTAGTCACTATCACTCACTTTCTTTTCACACAATCCTTTGACTATCCCACCGCTGTCACCAATATATGTGTCACGACGTGAAACGTGAATGTATGTAAGTTAGTCCTTTTTGAGGTCAATAGATTTAACTAATTTACCCCGGGACGGACTGGTTTGTGTGAATTATGTTTTAACTCGGAACGAAGAAGGATCTTTAGGATTTAATCTGAGGAGACAAATATTTAAGTATCAAATCTTTAATTGTTACCTTTTACAATTGAGAGTCAATAGATCAGCGTTTTAAGAATGTTTTTTATGTGTGTTATAGTCATGAAATACAAGAATGTGTAAGTGAATGAATGGTATGGAATGAATCTTTCTGAATGAATGAACGACAACCGAATCAATGAATCAATCCATGCCCACTGGTCTGCGCGTCGCTTTTTATAGGCAGGTGGTGAGATACCCCCGCGCGAGTTCTTACCACCTTTTTAGTAGTAGGGGAAGGATGTTTTCCATGATATAAGAGTGATAATCAATAATCATGGTTATGATATTTGTTATCTACCCATTGTTCTTTTATATCTTCTCCGATGAAGAAGCATTCGGTGTTGTATTTATTACGTCTAGACTGAGGATCAATTGGCCAAAATATCCGGTCTAAACGTTATTGTCGAATTGATTTTATGATTGAATTTAAATATTGTTTAAAGTTACGTGGACGTAACATAATATATAATTTAGAATTTATATCTATAGTATTTTTCGTAGACCAATTTTTAATTTCAGACAATGAAAAAACGAGCAAAAAAATATATTAATCGAATAGAAAAATATTGTTAGAGTGTTTAAATGTTTATTCAAAATTAATATCAACAAAATTTTCATTAAAATATCTCTTATAAAGATGCTTAAATACAATAAAAAATATAAAATGGAAAAACATAAAATGGAAAGGCTAAGACACAAAATCCTCTTTCTGATGTTAAAAAGACTTGATATCAATAGCAAAAAGTAATTATGACTATATGCAATCACAGACTTCTACACATATATCAACAACCGCTGAGTCTGAATAATGAAATTACTATTCTAATTGGGAAAATAGTTTTATTATATTTATTTTTTTTAAAATTACAAATATTATCCCATACGTTTTTATTTATTTAATCTTCTTTTATGTACGATCGTGGACTGAAAAGTTGTCTATAACTTTTTATATAAGTTTCAAAAATGCATTCTTGCCTTCAATGAAAAAAATTATTCCATCTAGCAAAACAAATATTTCTATGGGACTAGATTCAATACATTGCCAAAAATTATAGTAAGAACATAAGGAAAACCTTTTTGATTTATGAATAAATTTGAATAATTTTTATACTTATACTGTTCAATGATTAAGACATAATACTTTTGAAGATTTCTATAATCTTTATGATATTACAAATTCTAACATTGGCGTTCAGTAATTGGACTGTCGATTATGATTCTATATAGTTATGGTAGTAAACATTAGAATTAAGTAATAACATTTGAACATTATCTCATATTTATGAAGAATATTATTAGTATAAAAAGTTTATAGTGTCTAATTAAACGGAAATTTCTGTACGCAATCCAGCAAACATGAAAATACATAGAATACATATAGTATAATAATATAACAGTGCGTTTAAATCTTACTTATGTTAAGATAACATAATAAACAGCGAGACACATCTATGAAGATTAATAAATACTGTCGACTAATATATTCTAAGATCAAGACATATATATTATAAGGTTGGGTGTATAAATATTTCGCTAATAAATACTATATTTATCAATTATATTTATTTATATATACTTCATTAAATTCGGG
The DNA here is from genome assembly GCF_003227715.2 of Harpegnathos saltator. NCBI lineage: Eukaryota > Metazoa > Arthropoda > Insecta > Hymenoptera > Formicidae > Harpegnathos > Harpegnathos saltator. The sequence goes on along the minus strand of NW_020230159.1, from coordinate 21,212 downwards.
CGAATTATCATAACCAATAAAATATATTAATATTTATTTTTACATTTTTAATTTTACAATTTCCTTAATATGAGGTGTTTTATTCCTCATATACTTTGAATGCTCATATAAAAATAAAAAGTGTTTTATGACCTACTCAAAAGTTGTTGTTGTTTTTTAATCACGATTAATAAATACTATAAACAGTTTAGTGTATAAACATTTATGCTCATTTGGGTTTCCACTTAAAAAATTTACACCAAAAATCCATCGAATTAAGTCTAGAAAACTGCACTATCGTTATTACACTCAAATAGTAATGTAGAAATTTGAATATAAAGGGCTAATATACTTTCTCAATACTCTCCCCTATCAATGGAGTGTGACCGCATACCTAAATAAATGATATTTTATTAGAGAGTCTTTTTGTAATTATATCATGTATCATTGAGTATATCGAGAATAAAAGATTTAATACTACGAGCTAGTCAAAAAGTTTTAATTACTCATATTATCGATATCAAATTCAATTCATCGCGTCTAGTCCAATTTTGATAAGCTCATAAGTTATCGTAGATAGCCTTCATTAGTTTTTTTTAAAATATATTATAGTTTCAAAGTACCTAAAACATAATGACTAACCTTGTAGTCCCACCTCGCTACTTATGAAACATACCAATCTACTCCAGTTACTGCAATGATCAAATCGATGATGCAATAAGCTATCTAAAAGGTACTAAAGGTATACGCTTGAAAGGTACTATAACAGGAATTAGATAGTTATAATCTGGAGATACTGACGTTTCAATGACAAATAATTTATTTTCGATCACATTTTTCAGAAGTTGTAGGTATGAGCTAAAATATTTGTTTAGTGAGCTCAAATTATTCTATTGAATAAAAAAGTCCTCTACCTGTTTGTAAACAATCTACCATGTTAATTATTTTAGATAATATGATATACTCGACCAATGATAAGAGATTAAGCATTTAATGTGTGTGCGCTTGACCTGACTTCTCTATTTGCCTCCTAAATACGACAGGGTCATAGTTAATTTCTTTAACTCTTAATAGCACGATCAGTTATTACTCTCCGAATGTATTTTTCGAATCTATTTACCTCGTTTTTGGGCAGAGACTAACTTGGACTTATTATTTATGTGTTTTAAACCCTATGGAGATATGCATTACGGTCATCTAATAGAGATTATACGTTGTGTATTGTATAATTTTGTTTATTAAGAAATTTGTTCATAACATTTAATACGTAAATAATATAAAAGATATATGTTTAATATATATGTGGGAAGTATTAATAAGCTAATAATTTTAGATACTCTTGAAATACTCTTTATATATAATACTGTGTTTTATATTTCTAGAGTAATCATTTGTATTAAAAATTTATTTCTATCCTTTTGTGTGATTAGAGTGCATTGTTATTCATTTTTTTATGTATATTGAAAACAATAAGGCCAATATAGTTACTAAGAATACATTAATTATTTTTTCTTTAATTAATAAAAATATAAGCTCATGAAAAATTCTGTATGACTATCTTGATTATCTGCTAATTATTTTGTATCTCGTGGAATGAATAAAGAATAAGTGTGTACTCTTATGGTTCCTTTTCTTTCAATTTTCTAATTTTATGTCTATCGATATCTTGTATACGAATAAAAATAATACTATTCTCGATTAATAGGTTTCCAATTCAATTTTGTCCGCCCCCATTCAACCTTTTACCCTTAATCTTTTCCGCTGCTGAGTTTATTGATCGTGGCAGATTATTTCCACGATGTTCAAGTAGTAAAACAGATGTTCGGTATTAATATATAAATAAATTAAAACTCAAATATGAATTTCTCTTGTGGGACGCCCTCTACTTGGTGAGAATATTACGAAAATGTGATATAACTCTGTATTTTAGTTAAGGAAATACTAAATGCAATTAAAAAGACGAGCTCAATCAAGAGAAGATGATTACTTCAAGGAGTAAGCGCAGGTCTGTCTGAGTATATTAAGCCTCTGATCTGTATAGGCCAGAGGCACAATTTCCCAATAGACCAAGAAATTGATTAAAGTCCCAAACTGGGAGCTTTCTATCCAGTGTAAAGTGGTTTACGTGTTGTATATTCGTGCCGAAACAAGAAATGTATATCATTCACACTGCCCTGAGGGTTCTCTCATCCTGACAACGGTTAAAAAATCTTTGCGTTCAATTGTTTCATGTCACTATAAGAATAACTTAATCAATCTGTTGCTGGGTATAACGAGCTTTCAGAGAACAAGTAAAATACGTTAATCACGCGTAGGGTATATTTGAGCAATTCATTTTATAGAGAAACAACCTATTTTAAATCTCTCACCAAAATTATCCATGCAATATTTTTTGTACGTTGAAATGTTCAAGCTTTTAGCAGTATTTGCTAGTAGGGCTTATCGACATAGGAGAGACAACCAGATATATGTAACAACTGAGATTACGTCTTTTGAAAGTTACAATTATCCACTTTTCATCCCCAGTTTACAATTCTTAGAAAAGGAAAAGTCCTGTTGTTTAAATCGCGACACGCAAGGCTTTGCCGTATCACAGGCGTCTCATTTTGTTTTTGGGAGCTCAGCACATAAAGAATCAAGACGGCCTACCTTTTTGTATTCTTCCTAAACCTTCTTTTAAGCATAAAGATCGAGGAAGATAGCTTTGGTTTGACGCTTCTACAGCAAATTTCTTTATAAAAACAGAGAAGAAAAAAAAGATGCAAGTTGACCTTATTATTGACCTTGGAAAATGAGAGGTCAAGGTCAAGATCATAAGCTAATGGCATCATGCATAGATAGCTCACCTTAAATATCCACAACTTTTTATGTCAAGGGATCATTTTCCTTGAAACTTTTCATATACTGAAGATTTTGGGTGGGACATTGTTTTTAAAGAATGTGTAACTCCTATTATTACAGGGTGTTGATTTGAAACTTTGCAGCTAAAATATCTGCGGGCGAAGTGAAACTATGAAAAGATATTAAAAAGGCTAAACACATGCCATAATTGTCGGAAAGGAAAAGAGAATAGGTTATCAATTTTGTTATTTGGAATGGCGTTTTTCTAATCATTCGATGGTTATTGTTTTTTTTTTAAGTGGAACCTATATATTACGTAGTATTATTCTATTGTTAAAACAACCAGCAACTTTTGTTAGGATAACATTTTTTTATATGAGTGCAATGTTGGTATGTGGAAAATACTTAAGGAAATAGTAAGGCAATATTAGTTACTGCGGTCATTTACATTTATGTAACAGATGTTCCAAATATGTTCTCCGTTATTTGGCATAACAATAATAAAAGGGACGATTTGAAATTCTAAAACGAACCACTTTGGAAGGTATCTATTGAATAGCTTTACATTCCTCCCTGACAATTCTTTGACGCCCAATCGTTTAATATTTCTCGGTCTATCTAACACGGTACTCTCTCAGCTTTTGCTGCGAGAAGACACCTTGAAGCTCTGAGGCTTGATCTTTTCATTTCAGATAGCCATTTGTTCTGACATTCGATATTTCTTGTACTTAAATCACTCCTTCACATTCTGTCTCTTTTTTTTTCGACATTTTCACTCAGTTGTTTCTTTGCAATCTCTCTCATACATAAAGAGTCAAATAATCTGTATCTAGGCCACGTTGTTATACATTAAACTTATATGAAGACTAATATCTCTTGTTGCGAGTTGTTTTAATTATGAAGCTCAGACCGAGGCGACTACTTAACCTAAAGGCGGTGGACATTCAGTATCATTCATCAGTCCTCTTTTCCGTGGGCAGTCATTTGCTTGTCAATTTTGGAACGCCGTAAGTACAGTGGCCCTAGAATATGCTCCTTCTAGTATGCCATTAATGCAAACTTTTTTAGATTATGTTTCCGTTACAGGTAAAATTATATATGTTGCTGATGTATAAAAAACATACTGCGTATGGTAAAGTTATACTTTCATAAAGACTCTAAAAATGGTAAGTCTGGAAAAAATTTTAAACAAGAGTTTTTAAAACAGAATTACAATTATTGAATAAAGGCATAAACTTTTTGTTAGTATCTAATTAAGTACCTTGTGCTCATGCAGTTATTTAATGACACAATAAAAAAATTTAATCTTATATAGCTTCGTTAAAGTTTCGCTTAAGCGCATAAAAACTGTTGCATTTATTCCAAATATCTACTATTCTAATATTTCAATGGATGAGTCTCCCAATATTCTACGTGTAAAAATGTATTTCGCAAAGTGTCTCCTGAATACACACATGCTCTATGATAAACATAATTATCAGTAGTATTTTTTAGAATAAAAAAACATATTGCTTCACTCTATACGTAAATGGAATATATGTGTTAATAAGTGATTATTGATACTCTTGCACAGAAAAGTCAATTTAGTAGACAATTAATGTTTAATCAGTAATTAATTATATAATAACTTACTGTATATATTAATGATATTCTTTTTGTTTTTAATACATGGGCGATATGTGATTCCTTACTATTTTGATGGAAATGATTATTATATACGAAGTCTAAGCATCATCAGAGCGTTGAGTAACGTATATATTTTCCATTGAAACCTACAAATTATTATATTTGAAATAAAAGTGTCAATAATTAATTTAGTTAATATTAATTTTCGTTCGATATGTTACATGTTCAAATAGCTGGTTTAACATGATCTCATAGAGCCTTTATGTTATATAGTATGACTACATACCGAGAACAAAACGGAAAATTTTCATTATTTATACGCCGTATATTGAGACGTTTCTTTTAGAATTATGATACAGGAATGATGTTAGAGATATGACATTATATTGTAATGCTTTACATCCAAAATATCATAGATAACTCTCTTAAAATTACTTCAACGTGTTTCATCGATATAGTTAAATCAATTTTTTTACATAAGATTTGTCCTTGTGATTTGCACAAAATGTAAGTATAATTAGTGGAAATTATTTGATAACACTACTCGAGAGATAGATGCATATATATTGGACGCGATTTTGATGTTAACTGAGTACAAATAAAAATACTCCTCGGTCTTTACCAGGAAAGAATAACGAGAGTCGATTTTCCTTTGCCCCGTGAAATACACTTGCGAATGTTCAGTCGAGGGCAGGGACATTGGAAAACATCATCACAAGAGAGAGAAAAGATAGCTTCCTCGGAGAGAGAACAATTCTTTGATGTTATATACCCAGAATTATATAGCAGAATACCATTTTTTTAGGGTAATGATATATATAATAGGTTAGATTTCGCCAGAGCGAATGACTGAGAACTAGCGACTAAATCAACAATGTAGATTTTTATTTACTTTCGTGACGTCCAAATTGAAATTGATCGATTTTAAACGATTAAACGTATAGTAAAATAATTTAAACGGTCAGCAGGTATAGAACTCTACATAAGCCGAGATAATCCAAAGCGTGTAAAAACATTTTGAATAATTGTTGTTTATCCTTCCGCGACTATCGATCCGTATCGATAATTAATCCATAAAATCTTTAAATATAATTATATCTCTTGTACCGCTTCCGTATGTCTTGTTAGCTGTCATATAATGAAAAGACATATTAAATAATTATTTTATGTGACTGGGGCAATGCCCAGCCTCTGGAATTTCACCTTTGTAACTCCATGCATATTGCAACTATAATGTTGTACGTATTCGTATCTCGTCGCAACTCCGGGGTAACATTATAAACTATTAACATTTGGTGAAAATACGAAAATTATGCTAACATTGGATATTATAAATTTAATTCATTGGGGTATCTGATAAAAATTATTTTTATTTTTAGGGCAGAAGTTTGTCCCTTGCCGCCTCTCTGTGCATTCATTGTATAGATCTACATTTTAATTTTGGATATACTTTAATTGTTTATTCTCTCCGCACTTAAAATTTATACTGGTCGAAAAATTAGTTTATCCTTTGGCTACGCAAGTCTCTGTCATTATTGTCTTTTAGTGCCAGTTATATTTTCCTGGGTATTAGTCGCCTTAGCATTATGCCGACAATTTCTGAGGACATAAGTAAATTCTTCCTCTCTAACGTGTGTTATACTTTCATATTCAGGAAACAAATGAGGCAATCGCAAAATCCTGTGAAGTTTAAATCTAGCCAATAGAGCAAATAAAATAATGTATTTTTATTCTTATACAATTAATTGGCGATAATCATAGCAATAATATATTGTCAATGCATTGTCTTGATGACAGAATCACTTCTTTCATCTTTATTGATATGAGCCTGTTTCTGTTTATTTTGCATCAATTATTGCAACTAAATGGACGATATACTCACTATTATTTGTTTTCCGCTTTATCTCAAATATTAAGCTCCTGATGAAGATTATTTCCATGCAAATCCTGAAAACAGTCGGTCGTTCTTTCTGCTGACAAACTGTTTTTTCGCTTTTACTTGATTTGACAAAGAATTTTCGTATGTCTTCCTTATTTTATGTTTACTTTATTTCTCTGCGAATATGTATGTGTTAAAAGAATACAGATTCTGACTGTCAGCCTTATCTATAGACTGCGTTTGCCGTAATATTCAGACTCGACATAAATAAATTCTTCGATTGTATTCTGATAGACGAGTGATCAAGAAGGGTTTTTGCCCGACTAATAAATAAAAATGCAAGAGGTTTTTCGAGTATTCCGGAAATTCTTCATGTTAAACTTGTTGTGCTCCTCTGCCTTGTGAGTGTCCGGAGTTCGAAACACATGCCCTCGCTATTTTATGTCTGCGTATGTCGACCTTTATCGACGAGCATCTCTCTAACTTTCAACTTACTTTAAGATTGACAATCTCCGTGTTAGACTATTTTCAACTCTTTTTTCTGAGGATACGAAGCCGCTCTGTTGACGCTCCATAGCGAACGAAATTCACATATATTTGTATTCGCATAACCTACGGCTTTAAAACCCATCTTTCTTGGTTGTGCCATAGTTGAAGAACGATTTAGCGAGAAGCTCCAAAGAATCATTCAGAATAGTATTGAAACTTTAACCTTTATATATTGCGTTCTGTGTGTGAATTATATTGGTGCTTTTCGGGCTATATTGTTTCAGCTATTATTTAATATTCAATGGAAGCCTCCTCATCTCATCGTCTGCTTCGTGCATCCCCATATCTTCATTCATTCTTCCATTAATTTACAAAATCACTTGATGTTGCACAAACAAATTAAAATGAATAAGAAGTAAGAGTTCTATCACTTTATGCGATAATAAATTACCCAAATCTGGCGCCACTTTTTGTAAAAGGCACGTGTGTTTCGCGCGTGATATTTGTATCTTAAGATAATATTAATATGTTCACATAATGACATCGGCTACTACCGTAATAACAGAAAAGATTTCCGGGCGGATTTTCGTCGAGATGCTTTCCATGCACTGTCTCTCCTTTAGTTTTCGCTGCTCCTTTGTTCTTTTTCTACACCAAATACTTCCTCGAATAATAAGCTCGGGAATCTTTGAGACCTGGTTATCGAGTTCTCTCTCAAGTCACGTAGGTCGGTTGCTAAGTTATTTAGCGACAAGTAAAAAGGATAACAAAGCTTCAAAAAAAAAACAGATAAGTCTTATCAGAATAATTCTCTCTCGAACATGATCCGTATTATTACATAGTATTATAATAGTTAAATGTTTCTTTAAAGAGCTTTTTCATTATATTAATACAAAATTGATACAGTAAGTTTTTGGCTTATATATGTGTTGAAAATATAAAACGTTTTTATAAACCGCTGCATTGAAATTTGGATAATTGGAAAATATTGAGTAATATTCTTTTATAAACTTTATAATTCTTTTATATGTGTATGTGTATCGTTGCTTTTCTTTCAGCATTCATTAAAAATTAGCTATTCACACAAAAAATAAGATTGTTAAAATATTTAAATAGTATTTTAAATATTTTATATTATAATCAATTAAGTACTTTATAATAGAACCGCATTAGTTTTATAGATACATATAAATATAATAAATTAACGAATAATCAGCGTTGCACTCTAGCTAGGCCGCGCTTATGTGCTCCTAAGGGACATCAGCGCGCTTTATTTTATCCACAGTGACAATTCTACAGTTGTATGACTCACTCAATGTGGCTGTATGCCATCATATTGAATTTTTTTATTAGTATGAACTCTGGTGTTTAAGTCGCAGTAAAGTGATAGAATAAATCTTTTTCTATATAAAAAAGGTGTATGCAGACTCACTTTTCAGTCTCAAAACTTAAAATATTTATTTTCTCAACAATTTTTGAGAGATTTCAAAATAGTCATGTGCTGATCCGTTATTACTCACAAAACGGATTTGGGAGATTTTCAGATTTCGTCTTTGCCGATATTACGTGTTTGGTATCAGTTATTTAATCGAAGAAATTTTCGCGCCGCATTCAGAACCCTCGATTTTAGATAGAGTGCGATCTACCCTTATTGTAAATAACGAAGAGTCCATGTATCGTGTTTTAGAGACTAAATCGATATACTCCACCGATGAATATAGAACTCTTAATTCAGTAGGATTTTGTATCAGACGATAATATACGTATGCGTAACTCTGACCTTTATTTAAAAAAAGGAATAGTGAACTCTGCGTAGTGCAGTGTTATCTGGCATAGTAGACACTGGCTCTTGTTCTCTTCTCATCCATGATAAGGCAGGTCCATCGAACAGCGTGATCGGCTTTCTTACTTGTCTCGTGCCAACGTTATACCTGGGACTCTTTGCGGACTTTCACCTTTTCTATTCACCTGCGGATCATTTCCCACCGTTTGTACATTTGTGCAGTCTCATCGTTATAGAGTGAGAGCACTCGATTACTAAAGTCCAAATTCCTGGATTATGTTTGTATGCCAGTTTTGCTCCTCACATAAGTATATTGTAAGGAAAATTATTGGCGTTCAAATCAGCATTTAATGTAAAAAGGCAATTTATGAAGAAGACATTGTTATCAGATCAATATTACACTTCACTCTCTTCCTAGACATACTCAATTAGGTATCAATGTTCTACTGAACAACCTCGTGACGTCTTCGATCCTATGACCCGTCATTCCTTTATAACGAGGAGTTATGAGTACTCGCTGCAACATCTTTGATTTATGTTATCAGAAAATATGCACGTTCTAAAATGTCTTAACTTACAATTATTGTTTTAAATAACGAAACAATGTTTACGAATAACATTTCCAATTTGATCGAGCAGATTTTGTTTTAAAGATGGTCCGGATACACTTTTCCTTTGTCTCTAATAAATCAAAAGATTACCCTTTTGAAAGATTTTACCTATAAAGATTAATGAAAATTGAAACATGACAAAATTAAAGACGTAAGGATAGGCTAAAAAGATTTAGGTTGCAGATTTTTTGTAAGTTTAGAAAATGCTTGAACGTCTAAATATATACATTAGTAGAGAATTTAGATATTGAGACGTGCTGTTTTCTCTGACTCGCCAAAGGTGTCCTTCTTTGGGACGAGAACCTTACGGAAACATCGGATATAACGTTAGTCATCATTCTTGTAAGCGTTCGTAAACAGCGGGTATCCAGGCTATCAAAGTAATTTAATAATACCTATATAGATATATCGTTTTAATATTAAATATATCATATTTATCTATATATCGCTTATATAGTAATATAATAATTATTAATAATATATAAATAATATTGTATTATATATCTGATTACATTTTGATCTATAGGTATGAGATAACTGTTAATATCTAAACTAGTATATGTGTTGTGTCTCTCGGGTTATGCGCGCACATATATGCGTATTGCTATTGCATAAAAGTTCCATACTGATGACTAGTGTCTGGAAATATTTCTAGCGATATGCATACCTCTGTACATGCGCCGCGCACACATTATATAGTTATATTGCCAGACTGGATTAACCTCGTTATTATTGGATTCACTTAAGAGCGTCATGTGAAAGAAACCAAATAATTTAATGCGTATATCCTATTATTAATATTTGTCTTGTTACAGCTGCTTCAATCCTATTACATTCAACAACAACAGGTTGTGGTGTATATTGTATAATTTCTATGTAAACAAAATTTATTCATTTCTAAAGAGATAATATATATTTAACTTGCTGTATTGTATAAATAGTGTGGTGAACATTGTTTATAAAAGAATAGTCAAAATATTAAGTCTGACAGTCTACTATCAATAAAAACTTATTTATAAACATTTAAATAATTATAATAAATAATTAATAAAGAGTAATGATATAAATCCTTTGCTATTATAATATACTGCAAATACCAATGTCTGCAAATCAAATTAACGAAATACTTATTAATTGCTTAGTGACGTCGTAAAATGTATGTTATGGTTTAATTCTAAAGACGATTTTTCAAAACATAGTACCACGAATCAAATGGTAAAGGAAAGATTTAAGCAAGCCTATATGTCCTTTCAAACCTCCAAAAATTACTTCATAAGATTAAATTCTTTAAAAATTCACTCATTGTCTATATAGATTGAACCATGTCACACATAGTTTACATTGTACTGTTACCCGGATAACATAATGGACATGCGTCTGGTAAATCTTAAGGAGCATCCCAGGACAGACATTGCGGAATCCTGTAGATATGTGAGAGTGTTTATATTAGAGTTATATTTTGAAATGCCTGAAAAAAAAGAAAATGATAGTCGAAATTAGTTTTAAGAGTATTTATTTTGTCGATGTCTAAAGAAGCGTTTACGGAATATGTTATATACAAATTTTTACAATTATCTTGAAAGACCCTGAAAATATTTCCAGAATGATCTGATATATCCCAGGAATATCCGTGATATATTCAGAATATCTTGAAGGTCATCGCATTCTCTTTACTGTCTGGGTACATAAATGTGGACTTATTTTGTAATTTACGCATTAAACATTTGACTCTGATTTAAGTTTTGTTTTCTCTTCCCTTGGCCCTTCTGTCCACTGCAATATTTCAGAAAAGTAATTCTTCTTCTCTAACTACTCAATGGCTTTAACTCTCAAAAGATATATTCGTCGCTATGCGTCGTTCGTCTACTCGGATAATCTAAGAATTCATACTTAAGTGTATAAATATTGTAAATTAGTTACATCCTGAGGGAAAAAAGAGAAGTTTTATTTCTTATTATGTACGCCTATCATTAATATTTTAATTAAATCTAAGCAAAGAAAATAGTAGAAATTTATGCGGAATATGGTTAAAAACAGATCAAAATTATAGCCTTTGGCGATGAAACATTGTATGGTCAAGATAAAAATTAATGTTTCTTAAAAATATTCAAGACTTTCTAAATACTCAAAACTGTCTCACAATACATAATTTCAAAAGATCTGACATAAATTAAGAAAATAACTCTTCTTATGGTTGAACATTATTTTTTAATATTCAGTACACAGTGTATTCTCTATAGTAAATAATAATAGAAATAAAATAATATAATAATATAGAAATAAAATATAAACAAATTTCATATAATTACGCAATTAAAATATTTTCCATCCGTTCCATCTAGCAATGCCTGCGAACAGCAGTGTATTGTGAATATGCAATTATTTAACATATTAAATTGTTTAACGATGTTTGACGGATTTAATATAAAACTTATACGATTAACGATTTATATTAACAATTAATATAAATTATTACACACTATTAGCACGTTGCATATGCATAAATAAAAGCATGTATAACAATTTATGGCACTATTTACGTACAATAATATATACAGAAATAAAAATATGTTAATATTAAAGTTTATTTTTTTATACCGAAGAACAAAAGAGAAAGGAAGAGAGAGGAGAGAGAGAGAGAAGAAAGAAGAGAGAGAATTAATTTATTGCGGATTTTGTTCAAAATAATATTTTAATTACTTAAAAGCAAATTTTATTGTGTTTGAAACTATCGAACTTATGTTGGTATATATCCATTTTTTTTAAATCTGCAGTATTTAAATAAAGTCAAACTTAGACGATGATTAATAATTATAATTGAACACTAACTGATTACAATTTTTCAAAATAATATCTCTGGTATTGGAAATAATATTATTACTAAAATTTTGGTAAGAATTTTTTGGATTTGATTACGCAATTAAGAATAATTCTTTCTATATTATTTATTATATATATTATTAAATTTAAAACAAGGAATTAAATATAGAATATAATATATATATATAAATTTTATAATCATATATGAAACTGATATATATTTTAAGTATAATACATATAAATATATAATAATAATATTATAATACAGTGTTTAAATTTTAATATACATGAATATTAAATTAAATTATTAAAATAACAATTAATATAAATATTCTAATTAAAATTATAAATATATATAATATCACTGGTATTCTGGATTTATTGTTTTCCATGTGTTGCTCTGAGCGACTTCTCGCAGGCGACATTACGCTCTTGCTCGATTCCGAAATTAATTTCACCAGCCAGCTCTCCTCAGGTAGTAATATTCTATTTCTTGCTAGAATCTCCGAACATTATATCGTTTTTAGCATTACAACGGGAGCATGAATTGATACATCTTTTATATACTAAGTGACAAAAAATTCGATGCGCGTATACCCTATTGTCCTGTTATTTTTATATTATTTTCTATAATAGTATATCTTTCATAAATATTATTATCTCAGGAACAAAAAAAAAATGTTTACCTAACCAGTAATGTTATATATTAATACAATATAATTTATATGTCTATGTTTATTTTTACAGTAGGAATATATCCCGTTATATATAAAATATTATATAGTTTGTCATTATAAAAAACTTTCTCATTGCTATCTTGACTCGCTTCGGGGCTTTATAGATCCCTTCACACTACCTTAGTTGAACGCCCTCACCAAAATAATAGAAAACTGATTTATTGCCATTCGTCTTTTTTTTCCCCTTTTCGATAATCAGTTTAGAAACAATTGTAGTTTTAGTGGCATTTTATTTAATGATCTCTTTTCCGATAGATTTTTCTGATTTTAATTAGTATTAAAAGATTAGATTAGTTAGCTAGGAAAAGGTTTCAATATAAGAACACTCCTGTATTTATTACTAGTTTAGGTGATCGTGCCAAATAAAAAAGTTCCTCTCAGAGTATCTACTATATAAAGTTGATGCTTAATACATCATTTCAGCTAAATAATTATTTTCTCAAAATAATGATTTGTTTTAAATAACCAATTGTATTGAATAAAAAGTTTGCATAGAGAGCTAAAATAAGTCGTATCTAGAATATTGATAATTTGTTTTGACCTTGGTAATTAAAATATGACTGTATTTATTGAGGAAAAACAGTTTATATATCGATATAAAAATCATTAATGGTCAACTCCTAATAATTTTTTTATTCACCCGTTTTTTTTATTTTATATCCACATCAAATTAAGATTTGAACAACTTTTTGTCTGAAAACATTTTATTAATTTATTTTACCTGATAATATTACTTTTTTCAGATATTTAGAGGGGATGCTGGAGTTTCAGTCATTATTCAGAACTTGCAATAGCGTTTATCTGATTACTTTAGTGTAGAAGTCGATCTGTCAAAAAAGTAGGAACACGTTACATAGTGTTTATTTTCTCGACTTTAGTGTAGTGTATTAAATAGTGATTACATATGTGTATATATATTAAGTATAATATATAAGTATTTCTATAGTAAAGATAATTGTTCCGATTAAGCCGCGTTGATGCGATTACAGCTTCCTATCGTCCCGCATATTTATCAATTTTAATTATATTATCTTTTCTCATTAGAACTGTTCGGACAATGTAGTAGTATATATGTGGATTAGCTTATTGTCATCGATAATATTACTTTCATAACATATACAGATCTTATAAATAGAATGTGAAATGCTGACTGACTGTCGTGAATGATTTGCTATAAAATTTCTTCTCTAAAATGTGTGCTATTTTAATGTCATACTATGTGCTTCCGGGAATTTTTCGATCGTCTCTGATATAATATACACCTGTATCATAATAAAGAATAATTTTTATAGTATAATGAATATATAATTACACGAAATAATTCTTCTGAAATATAGTTTAAATAAGAATATTATATTTATTTGAGATTAAATATAACTTTGTTATATATTATAATTAATTTAAAATATTACTTTAATTTTAATATGAATAAATTTATATTAATAATATAAAATAATTATAATTATCAATAAATTTTATTTTACATAAATAAGTATAATTAATTACATGTATAATAATCGTGTATTAACTACTTCACTTTATATCTAACTTAATCTATTAAATCGGTTCAAGCGACTTATTAAAATTCTTTTGATAATTAAAGTTTTACGTTCCAAACATAGATATGTTACGGAATAATTGAGGGTTATCCGATTAACAGATAAATTATTCTTGCCAAAAATTAAAGACGGATAAATATATTTATTTACCCAATAAATCATCGCTCGAAAAAAGCTGAATGAGATTAAAATCAAGGCAGATTAATATATATAACTAATTATTTTTTTAATAATATTAAATACCACTATTCTTATAATATAATAATCTATTTACTTATCTTTAAAATGTTTATATTAATATTAAATACTTATTAATTTATTGAATCATAATCTATAATATTATTATATTTATTACCTCTTAACACCCACCATATAAAAAATAATTATAACATAATTAGATTAAAATAATGTAGCGAAGATAAAAGTAGTGGGACACCGGATTTAAAAATCTAATATATGTGAATATAAAACAGGAGTTTTTCCCTGTGTGGGTTTCACTGTTGTACAACGTTAACGTCGCATAACTGGAAGTACGGAATTTGAAAAACACATTTTCGCCACAGTGAATTAAATACTTCCTGTTCAATTATAATAAAATAGAACTAATAAAAATAAAGAGACAGGTTAGAAAAATGTTTATATATATTAATAATATAAATAGATAAGAAATAGTGCTTCGCTTACTCTCCTCAATTCACTCTGTTTATATAAGTATTCAATAATTTTATTATAAGCACCTATAGGTATAGTAAGTGTCATATAAAACATGTAACACTACATATTAATATGGGTTTACTAACCTCTACTTAGACTAGTGTTTATATTATCCGTTAACTAAAAGTATGGCATTCCAGCAATAGATAGAACAATCACGGCACTTATCCCAAAAGAAGCGATACCACGCTATAGGACTAGTGAGAAAAAGAGCAACACAAACCCATTAAGAAACAAACAGTTTAAAAACGCCCATGGACGAACCTCCATTTATATCTCGATATAATTTATTACTGTTAAAATACCGAAGATAATAAATTTTATATAGTATACATACCTATATTATATATATTTCTATAATTTTATTTATAGTAATTAAATTAATAATTTATAATAATTATACATACTTTATAAATATTTTAAAATATATTAAATATTTTTTTGTATATATAGTATTTACTAACTCAGTTAACATAGATATATCTAATATAACATTATTAATGTTTTAATAAAAATGTGTGGAGTATTAAATATAATCTATATTAGTATAATATCTTATGTCAAATTTTAATTATAAAAAAATTAGTTATTTTATCTATTAATACTGATTAATACTTAATATTATTTGTTATTATACATATATACCTATATATTTTTACTTAATTTTGTAAAATAATTATTTTTTAAAAATCTCAATATTTTATAAAAATATCGTTTATATGATTATATTATAATAATTTTAATATATAATTATATATTAAATTATATTTAAATATAATATTGATATAATATAAATAAATTTAAGATTGTATAATAAATATTATTATAATATAATTTTAAATTTATTTATATAAAATATTATATAATATGATTATATATTAGTGTAAAATTTTTTATTTAATGTAAATGTAAATGGTTATAACATATATAAAACTCGGAGCAAAATAGGTGAAAGGTGATTTCTTTGTTAAGATAAATAAAATGGATTTATAAGAATTAAGCTTGAGCGCCCTTCGGATTATAAACACTTGAAAACAGAAATAAAACAACTTAAACAGCTGTTAGATTGAAACTTCAATAAAATATGACGAAAACACGACGATAAAGTAATTTTAATCGAAAGAAAAATATGTTTTGGCAATATTTACTTTGGTTTCTTGTATACACCTGATATTGAAATTTTTCGATAAAGAGGGTCTGTTCCCGAGTGAATCGTTTGATATTTCGAACGATCTCCATCGATGCTTTGTCTCTCAACCCTTTCTAGCGAACAACAGTTATTCGATAACATCTTACGTGGCCAGTAATTGGTCAATTGACGATTATCGGTGCAAAGAGGAGTGTTAAAAATATGGACATTTTGACCAGATAACACGATTACTTCAGCGACATGAGAACGACGATAAACAACAAAATCAGACTATCGAGACTTAAATGGAAATTGTTTTTCTTCTTTGGAGATCACAGATACAATCACTATTAATCGAATTTAAATGATATTCAGCGGAATTTATTTATATTTAAAGGAGTCCCAAGAATTCAAGCAAATTTGAATTTGCGCCATTTGTGTGGTAAAAGTGTTGCCAACGAAAAGAAGACAGACGTGACAGCTGACAGTTCGGTTTTTAAATGGAGTGCTACACGAAAGGAACAACGCGTTTGCATTGTTGAAGCACATATTTTAAAAATAGATGAAAGTTTGACGGACAAAACCTATTCTTTCAACGGATGTAGGCTCATTTTACATCTTGATGGCTTGCGTTAATTCGACAAAATTGTTGTCGCATTTGTGGTTCCAGAAAAATCCACAGGTGTTGGTGAGAAACAAATGCCATTCCACAACGTGTCACTGTTTGGTGCGATTTTTGGCTGGGAGCATTCATCGCGACCATTCTTCTTTTCGAAAATGCGGCTGGTCAGGCAATAACAGGTTAATGGTGCTGGCTATCGCGACATGATAATCCAGTTTTTTGTTGGCCTAAAATTGCAAGATATGGACTTGGACGACATTGGTTCAAACAAGACGTGCCCATTCCATACAGCCCGAGAAACAATTCATATCTGCAGTTGAGTTCATTCTAGTCGTTGCGTTAAGTTTCCCGTTTTAGGTGATCAGATTCAGCCGCCGCAGATATTGCTCGATTTAACGCAGTTGCGACTTTTTTCTTTGGGTTTTTAAGTCTAAGGTTTTGCCCAACAAGCCACGACCACCCACGCCCTGAAGGAAGAAATTAAGCGCTTGGTAACAAGCGAAATTCAGTCCACATTTATGCAAAACGGTCAGTGGGAAAATTTCAACAAAAGAATGCATACATGTGCCAAATCGAAAAGGCACCCGTGGAGGCCATTACCCGATATATGCTATTGCCATACTGATAACCCTTGTACTGGTTATACTTATGAATCAATAAAAAATTTTATTATTTGTAATTATAAACCTGTGTTTCTATCAAATGACTTTCTTGCGTGAATTTACTGGGCACCTTTATAACATCATGTCTAACTATCGCTCGGAATTGTCGTTAGTTGACTCGCTACCGACAATAGTAATATCAAGGATAACAGGAAGGAGTGTAATGGCAACAAAAAGGGTAAGAATCGGTCACAAAGGGTTTCTAGCACTAAGATATTTTATATAATATATAGACAAAAAAAATAAATATATTTTTTATCTACCAGCATTTATATACAGCAGTCTGTGAGATCTCGGCGATTATCGAGAAGCAGCTATGGCGCATCAAGCCGGTAACAGCCAACAATTGATGCTCCAAGTAAGCCCTGACTGGAATGAAAAAGGATCATGATTCGAGAACTGATTAAGATCGATTATAACTCTTTGACTGATGGTGAGATGTTACCCCTGCCAAAATAAGGAGATAGTGAGTTATATATATTTTCTTAGACTGGTTCTTTGTGACATTAGTCAGTTGAGCGTACTTCTTCTTCTTACTGCAAAGAGGAACAAATTTTCGGAATCGTCATGACTTGTATAAGTAAGCGTTTTTGCGGACCCCAATGTTCATATTGACATTTGCTGCTATGTTTTGTCCCTGGGAACGATATTCCGAAAGTATTGTACAGGGCCATCAGGAAACATCCTGTATATTAGGGTGTGCGAAAGTTTTCATTCGTGTTATACAGGGTGCACGAATTTATCTGAAGACATTGAAATATCTCGAGAACTATCATTGGATAAAAATAAGTGCTTATAATGTATAGTTTTAGTTTTCGAAGGGGGAATCATCCAATGATACCAAACTGCGACTCTCCACCCCTACCCCTTGAGGGTGGGTTGGGGCAAACTTTGAAATCTTAAATGGGAAAAAAAAAAAACCCCATTTTTATTTATTGCATGGATACGGATCATCGCCACAAAATACGTAAATTTTGCCTGAAAACTTTTTTTTGATCGTGATGGATGGCGTGTCTGTAATCGCAAAAATATTATATTTTTCCGAAATTCTCCATGAGAATATCATGGATGTGAGAAATTAAGATTATAGTCGACTCTGTTCAATATGTTTTAAAGAAAACCATGAATGAAGTTATTACCCCCCATCCGCTCATCGGAGGTAGGTGACTCGGTAAGGTTCAAATTCTCAAGAGATGGCATTACACGCCGAATTTGTATGCGCAAGTATGCCGGGCACACTGCTCGTGGACCGTCCATCATGTGGGTTTACTAATGGCGAACTACGTGTCTTATGTGATAAAAAACACTTGGGTGTCTATATTGTCGAATGCCGTCAGTGAGACTTCATCAATTTATTTTACTTATCAGTGAATAGTTAGGAAAACTGTATAAATAATGTGCTTACAGTTCTGAACAATTTCATTTTTACATTGAGCTAAGGTTTTTACATTACACTTAGGACAACTTCATTTACGCTCTCTTGGAAAACATTCTTCTGGAACTAGGTAATTGCAAGTGGATAGAGAATGAGACGTATTTCTGCATCCGAGAAGAATATATATACTGAGAAATGATTCTTGATTAGTGTACGTGTCGCTAGTATGCTAGGAGGTAAGTTTGACGTATGCTGGTTGCCTGTTTGCTGAGCGTCTTTTCCAGACATTGTTTCTGCTCATCGTTCTTTTGGTATCAAAGTGATCTGTATCTGGCTATCTTTAATATCTTATCTTTTGGTTTTTTTCTTTTTGTTTCATGAGTGTGCAGCGTTTTTTTGGTTAGCGTATCGATAATGTGTATTGATTAGAAGAAACGTGTAAGAACATGTATTTTACTATGGTGAGATATGTTATAATGTTATGAAGTATTAATGTTCCTTGGTTATTCTAGTGTTGCTCAATGTCTATTGGATACTCTATGCCGCTTCCACGATAGTCTAAGTCGATCTTCGGTTCATGATTATCAATTCGCCGTACTGTTCTGTGATTATTCCAAGAGGAGTATAAGTATTCGCTCAATGTAATATAATGTCATGTTCTGTCATATATAAATTAAATGTTGTATCACTGCTAGGGTAGTCACGGATTGTCACTGGTGGGTGCAGTCCAAAGATACTTCTATTTGATTAGTCAGAATGTGTTTTTCTAACGAGTGTAGTTTTATGTGATAATGGGCACTTCGAGCAAAAGTTCATAACGAACCCCAATTTCCTCTGCTTAGATGTACTTATATTTCAGATGAGTCTATGATAATTCACAATACTCTATATATTGGTCGGCCGTTTAATATCTCGGGCACTACACTAGTGGCAATTACTTGAGCAACGTGTGTATTAGATAGTGTAGTCTCCCCACTGGTTTACAAGTTGAATCATCAACGTTCCTTTGAATGTATCGATAGTTATATAGCGTTCGTTAGCTGGTGGAACTGAGATCATTTACTGAAGCTGTGGGCTAATCCCGAACTTATTCTTACCTTTATTTCTCATTTTGTAATAGCGAGTGGACTCTCGCAAATGGTTTCGCTTCATTCCTTTTGACATATCCGGAAGATAATTTCTCTGGAACAGGGATTGACTATCTATTGTCCACCTGTAAACATGTGATGGATGATTGCTTTGGATATATTGTCTCCAAACCAAAGTAAGTTTTTAGGTGATGAGAGGTTTCGAGGCGATTGACGCGTTGCCCAGCGCATTAACTCCAATAGCAGACTGGGAATGAAGTATTAGACGTGATACAATTGGGTCGGGTGATTGTGGCAGAGGTGGCGAGACCGAGATTAATATTGTGGGACCTGCTATGTCGCGTGATTTGACATCGAAGACGGATTTCTTTCTTGTGAGGAGTCCTAGAAGAATAAGTTTATCACAAGTGCCACAACTCGTGAAAACATTAGAACGGATAAGAAACGCTTGCGCTGAAACTCCGCAGATAGTGCTTGCTAGTCGCTGTGTACAGTCATTTGAAAAAAAGGCGATCAATATAGCGTTATAGTTGAAGTTGATATGGTTAAAATATTGTACAGAGAGCACTTATCTGCTTGATTACATTAAGTTTTGAAGTCCATTGAGAAGTTGTTACGTAAGGGACTGTAACATTTAACATAAGAGCACCCCGGTCTTGTGTATGATGGAAGGTTGACTTCACAGTGTAAATATATAAAAGCACCCATAGGAACATAAAAACTACTACGTTCCTTTGCGTCGTTGTTCGCGTGATCTGTAACATAAAAAGTAGTTTCTCGCGAAAAATTCAACGCTATCTATCACGATATGAACAAAAAATTGTGCCAATAAAAAAATTTCATGAAGACCTGAAAGTCTACATTTCTGCATGAAAAAATGTGTTGGGGTCCCCATTTTGAGACGTGTGGCAAGAGTTATCCCATCGGCTACTTTCCTGTGAAGAGTGATGGGGCGGGGAATAACTGTATTATTTATGTTCTTTTAAAAATATTGAACAAGTATTTGTTTATTTTCGTCAATACCAGGATTAGATCATTTCTATAGGAATGCCGGAGAAAGTAAATTTTTTTGCGATGTTACAAGGCCGCCATCTATCCTAATAGAAAAAAAGTTCGGACATAAATTTACGCTATTGGGCTTAGAATGCGGTGCGTATCTGCAATACAAAATGGGGGTTTTCCATATTAAGATTTCAAAGGGTTGCCCCCTACCCCCATCCCCAGATGTATAATTCTCGAATATTGTCAATGTCTTAGGATAAATCGGTAGTAACGAGCCCTGTATAACAAGGTGGTTA